>NC_057716.1:40214790-40225306 GCF_004010195.1 Chiloscyllium plagiosum
CTGAATTGGCGTTAGGCCAAAGCCAGCATGAAGATCCACAAATAGCAGGTCAGCACAACCAAACGATCCTCCAACGTCCAATCACGATCCAGCGATGATCTCCACTAGCTCTGATGACTCGCAACTCGACCCCTGTCCTGATAAGAACAGACACTTGATCTTAGCCAAAAGGCCGAGAAGCGATTCTCACTTTCTCCGGACTGCAGAAAAGACAAAGTCTCTCTCTCTCTCTCTGCAGTGAAGTAACACAAACCTGGAAGACAGCTAGATATTTGCTCCTTTGAGTTGATGTAAGCTGTTGCCTTTAATTGGTAACTGAAAGACTTTAACTTTAGTGTCCCTAACAATATGTTTCTTTTGCAAAGGAATTGCAAAGATGGAAATAAGGAAATCAAAGAATAAAAAGTCTTAGAAAGCAAAGTAGAAATTCACTGAAACCTGTGGATTGGTGCTTTGGAACTGCTTTTCCCTACTGTGCTCCACTCATAACACCCATGTTTGTTTTTCTGTGCCTATTTATATCTGTCTGAGTTGAATAAGGAGTTAAAATATCCATCTGACGTTAATAGTTTTTATTATTGTTTGCTGGTGGTTAGGTTTGATTTACTTGTAATAAATAGTAATTTCCTGATAAGTTCAGAAAGCTGGTCAGTGTTTTCTATTAAGCTGAATCCATCAGACATGTAAACTTGGGTCTTTGAGTACTTTGACTATATTCTTTATTTTTGTGATGACACCAGGATTGGTGAGATTCGAATATCAGTGAACTTTCTGAAAAGGGTCATGACTTTTGTTAAGTGCTATTTCATTGTTTGGCCTGCACATGTGCTGATAACCCATTGCTGGGCTTTCCAGAGTCGGTGATGCTCCCACGTATCCTCCAAGACCATCTGTAGTCTCCCATCACTGAAAGTTCGCAATCTCCTACCAGCCTTACTGCTGCCACTGGGTTAACACTGCAAAACCAGGCAAAGACATAAAACACAGACACTAAGGGAATGCACAAGAGAGAGTTATTGGCTTTTGTATGGACCAGTGAATGTTTTGATTAATTAAACATGGTTTAGAATGGCTTACAATGTTTGCGATTGATTGTGGTTCAGCATGGTGACCAGTCTGATTGTCAGTAGCAGAGAGAAAGCCAGGTGTGGGATTGTTGTGGAATAGGGAATTGGAGTTGTGCTCATTGGTACTATAGCAAAATGAGCAAATCATGGACAGCCAAGCTGGAAAGAGAATGTAAAACAAAAACAGAAATGTCCAGTACACTGTAAACTACAGCAAGTCTGACAGCACCTGCCTGGAGAGATCAGAGTTAATGTTTCAGGTCCAGTGATCCTTCTTCAGAACTGATGTCTCCACAGATGTTGCCAGACCTGCTGAGATTTTCCAGCAATTTCTGTTTTCTTTTCAGATTTCCAGCCTCTTGTAGTTCTTTCAGTTTTTGAAAAGACAATGTATTGGCTTTATCCTCCTTTCCACACCTCCTCAGCTATTCATCATCTACCTGGTGGTAACAGTTTGGACTATAGATTGTCAACTGTGCAGGATATAGAATATAAAAACTAAACATGGCAAATGCTCCTGCAAGTATTATAGGAATCCTCTGGACCTGTCCAGGCAATGGAAATGTTTCATGAGTGCACCAGAAGTCTGTTTGAAGAAGTTTTGATGTGCATAGGAATCGTACAGAAAGTGATCAGTGGATAGTCCTTGGTAACAGTGCTTTCTTCCAGCATAAATACTAATGGAACAATGAATTTGCACAATTAACAGTATCACTAACGTCGCCAACAATCTGAGCATTCACCTGCTGGATGTGCTGAACATGGTCACACACTAACTGTGTGTATAGACAATGGAACCTCTGCCGTTCCAATAGATCTCAACAATAAATGTGAAAACCCAAGTGTGTGTAGTCAATAACCTCCTACATCATGAGGAAGCCTGCTATCTTGGCAACACCCCATGTTCACTCTGCCTTTTGGGCCAGTTAGCTCAGTTTGCTGGAATGCTAGTTTGCAATGCAGAGTGAGCCAACAGCATGGGTTCAATTCCTGCACCAACTGAGTTTACCATGAAGGACTTTCCTTCTTAATCTCTTTCCCCGCCTGAGCGGTGGTGACCCTTTGGTTAAACCGCCACCAGTCACCTGTCTCTAATGAGGAGCAGCCCCTACTGTCAAGTAAGAATATGGCAACTTTATGTTTATTGCAGCTTCTTCTCTTTGTCCAGAGAAGACATTTCTAAAGCCATCTCATAGCAAATAGAACCTCCTTAAATGGACAAGTTGGGGAAAGTGAGGGATACTGCCTTCTCCAGCATCCAGTAATGGGTCAAAAATGATAGCTGGTGTTAAATTAGTACTAAATGCCAATTGAATTCATAGTCTGCCCACTTCCACATGTGCACTTAATGCCCATTCTAATGCCATCACCATTATGGTATCCGCCATGGACAATGTTAGAACTGCATTGTGTAGATAACATTTTGCAACCAAAATGAAATCCTGATGGAAGAACAGGCAATCTCTATTCAATTTTCTTCTACCTTTGACTAAGTTTACATAGATTGAGAACATGCTGAGAGCTCCTCTTGTTCCACTGCTGTAAACTTTGCTGAAAGTCTATAAAACTGAAAGAGGTTTCCACTGTACTTCTGGCAAAATTATAACAAGCAGACTGGAACCGCTGTGAAGAAATTCCATTTATTAATGTTTGATGGCTAGATCTAAGTTTTAATTTCTTACCTTTGGCATGAGTAAATTTATCTGCTTAAATGGAAGTTTATTTGTACTTCAATTATATTATTTAATGTTAATTTTATGCATTATTTTGGTGATAATTACTTCAATTGTTTTCATTTTGCTAAAGTCAATGGTGAAAGCAAATCACTGTCAAAATAAATCAAAACTGAATTTGATATTAAGTTTATCTCACTGACAACTTATTTAATTTGAAAGTGTTATACTTGAGTGTTCATAAACTAGTAGCAATGTTAAATTAGCAAAACAATATCATTTCCAGCAGCGCTTACAGTATACTTTGTGAAGTAAAAGTGGATGATTGTGTTTCTTCTGTTATAAAGAAGCCAGGTTCATAAAATAAAATGGCAGGATTCATAATCTTTCTTAACATGTAACAGAAAGTCTACCTGTCATGAGTGGTGGCTGGTGCTGAAAGGGAGTGTCTTTCCGCCGTGGTTTCAAAGTTTGCTCATCTGTGTCTGTTTCTGTCTGTTGCTGCTGTGAACTCCTTGAGAACGAATGAGGCACCTCATCATTACATTTAAGGGGAACTACCTGTTCTGTTCCTGTAACTGTGATAGAAATAACTGTTCAAAGCCATGTGATGGAGCAGTCACTACAATAACAACACATTTTCTCAATACCGAATTACAAATAATATTGTACGTCTGCTTCAGTAAGTTCTGACTGGTGCAGGAAAAGCAGTTTTCCTTTAGGCAGACCAGTGATTGTTCTTCAAACAAAGGTTCATAACCCAATTCGCCATCAAGATATGCTACTGGCAGAAAAAAAAATCATTGCCTATCCCCTTCAGAGGGTTCAGTTCTTTTCTTACTTATTAAGATTGTTGCAATGTGTTCAGTCCATTTACTTCAAGAGTTTCTGCATAAGGCTCAGTGATTCAACTCTCCCTATTGAAAGGAGAAAATTTCTTCCTGTTCTGTTAGAATATAATCAATAACCAAAATAATTAATGTGACTTTCTTTTTATTCTTGAGCTTCCTGACCCATTTCCCTCCTCACTACTATTTCTCAGTCTACCAAGTGAACTTTAGAAATTGTCAGGGTGCTGTGTCCTACAGAGACATGCCCACTTAGGTCTGAGAAAAATGCAGCCTTTTGTGAAGAGAATTTTTTTGAAGCCTTTTTCGTCATTGTTCAGATAAGTGAACAAAAAAAAAATTCTCTCTTAGCAACTGCATTCATTCAGCAATATCCATTTGCACAAAAGAACTGCAATCAGCTGATGGATGTGGGAGGACTCACCCACTCATGTCAGACATTCCTTCGGGATTTTCAAGTGGTGGTTGATAATTGCACAGGGCTGTAGCACTGCTGAGGTTATAACTCCTGCCTGTAATGTACCAGGACCTTAAAATAATACTGAAGTGGCTTTTTTGCATAATACATATACTCCCAGCTTCCTTTGTGATTTTAACACTATGAGGTTTGTAAGATTGTTATGTCTTGTGACTTTTTCTTTATTTTAGAGTCATGAGATCTGTTCCAAAATCTGCCTGATAATCAGCCTGGATGCACAGGTTTTGTTAGATATTAAAGGGCCCAGATTGTACCCTCTTCCCAATAAAACAAAGTGTTATACATGCATACAATGGAAGCACGCTGTGTGTTAATAATAATTGAGTCTCCAAAGTTTCAGAATGGTTTTGAGAATGTCAGGTTATAAGCAGGTTTGCATTAACTGTCAATTTACTTTCATGATACCTAAAAAGCATCTGGATGGGTAGATGAATAAAAAAGGTTTAGAGGGATATCGGCCAAATGCTGGCAAATGGGACTAGATTATTTTAGGATATCTGGATGGCATGGATGAGTTGGCTGGAAGGTTCTGTTTCCATGCTGTACAACTCTGATAAAAGTGAGCTGGGGTTTTGAGGATAGATTACTAGAATTACAGCCTGGAAACAAAGCCCATGTTAATTCACATTTTCATGGAGGTGGGCCTTGAGGCAGCCTTAGTTCAAACATTGTCAAAACAGCTGAACCTCAGAGGTGAGGTGAGGTGAGAGCAACTGCACTTGATATCAAGGCTGCATTTGTTGTGGCATCAAGGAGCCTGAACAAAAGTCGAGTCAATGGGAAAGAGAAGGAAAACTCTCCATTGGTTAGAATCATACCTAGCACAAATAAAGGTAGTTGCAGTTACTGGAGGTCATTATCTCAATCAAGGAACAGGAGAATCGATGTTTCAGGCATAAGCCCTCCTGAAGAAGGGCTTATGCCCGAAATGTCGATTCTCCTGTTCCTTGGATGCTGCCTGACCTGCTGCGCTTTTCCAGCAACCTATTATCAGCCCTGATCTCCAGCATCTGCAGTCCTCACTTTCTCCTCGTCATTATCTCAATCCCAGGACATCACTGCAGTAGTGCCTTAGGTTATGTTCTAGGGCCAACCATCTTCATCTGCTTCAAAGACATGCTCTCCATTACAAAGTCAGAAGGGCATGGAAGAGACAGAATGTGGGGAAATAGATGGTGAAATCTTGAAAAATGTTTATATTGCAGAGGAGGTGCTGAATGTCTTGAAATGCATAAAGGTGAATAAATCCCCAGGACATGATCAGGTGTACCCTAGAACTCTGTGGAAAGCTAGGAAAGTAATTGCTGAGCCCTTTGCTGAGATATTTGGATCATCGATAGTCACAGATGAGGTTCCAGAAGACTGGAGGTTGGCTAACTTGATGCCACTATTTAATAAAAGGTGGTAAGGAAAATTCAGGGGACTACAGATTGGTGAGCCTGATGTCAATGGTGGGCAAGTTGTTGGAGGGAATCCTGAGGGACAGGATGTACATGTATTTGGAAAGGCAAGGACTGATTAGGGATGGTCAAATGGCTTTATGCATGGGAAATCATGTCTCACTAACTTCGTTGAGTTTTATTTTGAAGATTTAACAAAGAAGATTATGAGGGCAGAGCAGTAGATGTGATCTATATGGGCTTCAGTAAGGTGTTCGACAAGGTTCTTCATGGTAGACTGGTTAGCAAGGTTAGATCTCATGGAATACAGAGAGAACGAGTCATATGGATACAGAACTGGCTTGAAGGCAGAAGATAGAGGGTGGTGGTGGAGGGATGCTTTTCAGACTGGAGGCCTGTGACCATTGGTGTGCCACAAGACCGCTGCTTTTAATCATTTATATAGATGATTTGCATGCAAACATAGGAGGTATAGTTAGTAAGTTTGCAGGTGACACCAAAATTGGAGGCGTAGTGGACAGTGAAGAAAGTTACCTCAGACTACAATGGGACCTTGGTCGGATGGGCGAATGGACCAAGGAGTGGCAGATGGAGCTTAATTTAGATAAAAGTGAGGTGCTGCATTTTGGAAAGGCAAATCAGAGCAGGATTTATACACTTAATGATAGGTCCTAGGAAGTGTTTCTGAACAAAGAGACCTTGGAGTGCAGGTCCTTGAATGTGGAGTCACAGGTAGATTGGATAGTGAAGAAGGCGTTCAGTATGCTTTCCTTTATTGGTCCGTGCATTGAGTGGTCATGTTGCAGCTGCACAGGACATTGATTCTTTTAGAATACTGTGTGCAGTTCTGCTCTCCCTCCTTTGGAAGGATGTAGTGAAATTTGAAAGGGTTCAGAATGATTTGTAAGGATGTTGCCAGGGTTGGAGAGTTTCAGGTATAGGGAGAGGCTGAATAGGCTAGGGCTGTTTTCCCTGGAGCATCGGATGCTGAGGGGTGACCTTTGGAGGTTTATGAAATCATGAGGGGCATGGATATACAAGGTAAATAGACAAGGTCTTTTCCATGTGTTGGGGGGAGTCCAGAAATAGAGGGTATAGGTTTAGGGTGAGATGGGAAAGATTTAAAACGGATCTAAGGGGCAATTATTTCATGCAAAGGGTGGTGCAAGTGTGGAGTGAGCTGCCAGAGAAAATGGTGGAGGCTGGTACAATGACAACATTTAAAAGATGTCTGGATGGGTACATGAATAGGAAGGGTTTAGAGGGGTATGGACCAAGTGCTGGCAAATGGGGCTATGTCAATTTAGGATATCTTGTTGGCAAGTTGGACTGAAGGGTCTATTTCCATGCTGTACATCTCTATGACTCAAAGTGGGAATGTTCACTGATGATTGGACAATGTTCAGCACCATTGTGATTTCTCAAGCACTGAAGCAGCTCATATGAGTTTGCAACAAGACCTGGACAATATCCAGGATGGGCCGATATTCACACCACACAGGTGGCAGACAATAACCATCTCGAATCAGAAAGAATCTCATAATAGGCCCTTGATTTTCAATGGTGTTACTATTACTAAATCCTCCACAATAACAGTCTGGTGGTTACTATTGCCTCAAAACTGAACTGAACTGGCCAAGTAAATACAGCTGTCACTAGAACAGATCAGAGTCTGGAAATTTTATGGTAAGTGCCTCACCTCCTGCATTTCTAAAGCCTGTCCACTATCTATGTGGCACAATTGATGAGCGTGATAGAATGTTTGCTGGAACCACTTGCTAGGATGAATGCAGTTGAAACTTTATTGCTGGAACAGCACAGCAGGTCAGGCAGCATCCAGGGAACAGGAGATTCGACGTTTCGGGCACAGGCCCTTCTTCTGTGCCCTCCTGTTCCCTGGATGCTGCCTGACCTGCTGTGCTGTTCCAGCAATAAAGTTTCAACTTTGATCTCCAGCATCTGCAGACCTCACTTTCTCCAGGATGAATGCAGTTCCAATCACAGTAAAGAGACTTGACTCTATTCAGGACAAATTACCTGTTAGATGGGCATCTCATTCTCCATCTTCTATAGACAATCTCTACACCACCAACATATAGTTGGTACTCACTGCTGCCACTGTAAGATGCACTACAGCAATTCACAAAGATTCATTTGTCAGGACTTTCCAAACTGACAACCTCAATCATCTATAAGTACAGGAGCAGCAAATATATGGGAACACCATCAAGCCATACGCTATCCTGACCTGCAAAACAAATATATTGCTGTTCCTTCATTCTCACTCAGTCAACATCCTAGAACTCATTTCTTTACAGCACTGTGTATCAACACCCCAAGGATCGCAGGGGTTCCAAAAGACATCCCAACACCATCATCTCAAGGGCAATTAGGCATGTGCAATAAATGCTGGCTTATCCAGAGATACCTACATACCATGAACAAATGAGGAAAAAATATGAGCTTCAAAGATATTCCGAAGTTTTCCAATTCGGTCAGTCTGCCAGGATCTGGGAGAGAGTGAGCTATTAGAAGCCAAAAACCTCCAAGATTCACTGCATGGGAATGCAGTTGGGGTGCACACTTGGACTGAAAAGATCAAAATCATATGGTTTGAAACAAGTCTAGAAGACCTGATTAGCTAGACTCGAGGGAAAGTTGCAGAAAAAAAATCTCTTATTGTGAAATACAGCTTTGGGCTTAACAACTGCCTGGCTGGAAGGAAAGTAAGTAAATCCATGGGATGGGATTACTTAAGAGCACCAAGTTGGTGAGACTATGAGACTGCACATGATGTCACATTTGTGTGGATAGTCATTAACTTTATCAGGAGGGTACCTTGAAGGTTATTAGCTTTTTAAAGTTAAATCCATCCTTTAGTGAAATATTATTTGTCTGTTAAAGCATGCCTAATTTTATACAGCAAAAGCATACTCCCCTCCTTGGGAGTTGGAATCTGTTTGGACTCGAAAAGTTCTGTTCTGTTGGTTAAAGAATACGTTACCTACAAATACAATATAGAGCAAATAGATGTTTCAGTCTAACTGTTACAATAAAAGTTTCATAATTTGACTTGTACTGTTATGAACATGATGTGAAAATCACATATAGTATTTGGATAAGGTACAGTAGGATACATTCTTTAGGCAGTCAATTAATCTGTGATGCAAGCTCAGGTACCACATGTAACAGCTGTAAGGCATAGTCTTCATTGAAGTCTCTTAAATCTTTATTAACATTTAATTCCTGAGGTTGAGGCTGTTCTTTCAGCCAAAGATGACACTCAACATCATCCTCTTCAACTATCAACTGTAAGTTTGAATTTTACAAACAAAATCAGTCTCCACAGAGATTGTAACTACCAGAGCAAAATCATTTAATGTTTCTTCAAAGCTTGTATCCATTTTGCCTGCGGCTGACAAACCTCAATTTGATAATCTTCTGTGATTAACCCTGTACTTTGCAAAAGCTTCCATTTGTGAGATATCCAAACTGAAACCAGAGAGAATTCTAGAAAAGAAGTGTCATTGGAATTCCTGACGATTTGATCAATAACTAAGAAGTTAGGTTGCAACTGTGATGAAAGTTCAAAAATACAGCTGACTGATGCATGTTGTGTTTTAATCTGTTTTACAATAGCAGGATATAGTAATAGAACACAGAATCGAAACATGGATATTCAAACATTTCATAGAATCATAGAATTCCTACAACGTGGAAGCAGGCCACTTGGCCCATTAAATCCACACTAACTCTCCGAAGAGCATCCCATCCACACCCCTACCTTATCCCTGTAACCCTGCATTTCCCATGGCCAATCCACCCAGCCTACACATTCCTGGACCCTATGGATAATTTAGTATGGGCAATCCAGCTAACCTGCATGTCTTTGAACTGTGGGAGAAAACGGGGAGAATTTGCAAACTCCACACAGACAGTCACCCAAGGTCCTTGGCATGTTGTTAGTTGATTATTTGATTGAAAAAGAACCGGAAGGTAATGACCTCATGACTGCTGGGGCCAGAGTGAGAGGATTTGTCGATGTGCACATTATTTGTGTAAACCATATGGAAGCAACTCAGATGGTATTCAGCTGTTGGTGAAAGTGACGCGAGGGGCAAATCCATTGGGTGGGAAAAGTTCTTACCTCTAAGCACCAAGTTGGTGAGACTGCACTTGATGTCACATTTATGTGAGCAGTCATTAATTTTATCAGAAGGGTATCTTGAGGGTTATTAGCTATTTAAGGTTAATTTCATGTATTAAGTTAAATACAATTTGTCTGTTAATGCATGTTTAGTATTATACTGAAAAAGATTTAAAAAGTTTTAAAAAGTGGACTCTTGCCCATTGATTCCTTTCTTAGACTTATTTGGGCATTTCTTTCCTTTCAGGGCATTGATGTCTGTAGGAATGATAACACTTTGGCAAATAAATTTCTCTAAAGTCAAATGCTGCTTTTGTTTAACTCTGAGAAACAAACCTCCCAGTGATATTATTGTTTTATCCTTCATGGCTAAGGAACCATTGTTGTGATATTCCAGTTTGAATAGAGTCATAGAGTCATACAGTATAGAAACAGGCTCTTCAGCCCACCTTGTCCATGCTGACTAACGAGCACCAAACTGCACTTATCCCATTTATTTGCACTTGGTCCATAGCCTAGAATGAGGAGAAAGTGAGGTCTGCAGATGCTGGAGATCAAAGTTGAAACTTTATTGCTGGAACAGCACAGCAGGTCAGGCAGCATCCAGGGAACAGGAGATTCGACGTTTCGGGCACAGGCCCTTCTTCAGGAATGAGCAGAGAGTGTTCAGCAGGAGAAGATAAAAGGTAGGGAGGAGGGACTTGGAGGAGGGGAGTTGGCAGAGGAGATGACCTGGGGTGTGCAGTGAGAGAGGGACTCACTGAAATCTTTGTAGAGAGAGGCAGAGAGCTTCTTCAAGGAAGGCATCCTTGTAAGAGGATTCGCAGTAGGTTGAAATCTTCGAGGAGAAAGTGAGATCTGCAGATGCTGGAGATCAAAGTTGAAACTTTATTGCTGGAAAAG
>NC_057716.1:40225923-40241851 GCF_004010195.1 Chiloscyllium plagiosum
GCACAGCATTTCAACTCCTCCTCCCACTCCACCGAGGATATGCAGGTCATTGGACTCATCCACCGCCAAACCACAACAACCCGGCGGTCGGAGGAGGAGCGTCTTATCTTCCGACTGGGAACCCTCCAACCGCAGGGGATGAACTTGGACTTCACCAGTTTCTTCATGCCCCCTCCCCCCACCTTGTCTCAGCCGGATCCCTCCAGCCCGGCACCGCCTTCCTGTCCTGCAGTCTTCTTCTTGACCTCTCCGCCTCCATCCTACTCCGACCTATCACCCTCACCTTGACCTCTTTCCACCTATCACATTTCCAACGCCCCTCCTCCAAGTCCCTCCTCCCTAACTTTTATCTTCTCCTGCTGAACACTCTCTGCTCATTCCTGAAGAAGGGCCTGTGCCCGAAACGTCGAATCTCCTGTTCCCTGGATACTGCCTGACCTGCTGTGCTGTTCCAGCAATAAAGTTTCAACCATAGCCTAGAATGCCCTGGAATTTTAAGTGCTCATATTGTTGTCAATCTATTTGCCTCAGATTGTAACAGGGTTGGTTGCTGAATGGTGCTTCATTTACATGTCATACATTTGTAATATTTCTAAGATATATTTATGTTTTGTCGCGTGGGTTTCCCCCTTTCAAATACAGCTCATGGTTAGATTGGACCATTCCTTCTGGTAGCCTTTCACCATCTTTTGTCAAACTGTAACTATTTTTTCTCAATATTTTGTCCAATTTGGCATTCTTTTACCTGGTGGCACCTTTATTTTGTGGATGATGCCTTACCTGACACCAACTATATTAGTACAATTAGATTCTTTCCTGTAAGTGCTGAGCATGTATTACTTACAACAATACACAAAATTAAATGCCAAACAATAACACTTTGCATTGAAATATGGCATTTAAATTTATTTTGTTATTACTAGGTCCTTATTTATTTCTAATGCCCCACACTAATCAATCTTTCACAGTGTTGCTTGAAGGAAATCATCACAAAAAACAGTATTTCAGGATAAGCAGAGTTAGTGGGTAGGGGACAAATTACACCAAAGTGGAGATGGGTAGCAGGAACAGGACAAAGGTTGGGAAAACAAAGATGGAAGAGAAAGGAATGGAATGCAAAGGCGAAGGAGAGAAAAGACAAGAGAAGAAGGGATGGAGAGGGGAGGAATGGGAGATAAAGTAGGAGAGGAGAATGAAATCAGAGGAAGAAAGAGGAAAGAAAGAAAAGCTTACATTTACATCATGCAGTTCTCGACCATTGGGCATCTCAAAGTTGTTTGCAGCTGATGTGAAATGTTGCAAAGCGCAGACATGGTGTATTGTAGAAAATGCAGTAGCAAATATGGACACAACAACCTTCCACAAACAGCAATGTGATAATTATAAATAATATAAATTCATTTATTTGTGATATTAATAGCTGGATAAATATTGTCCAGAACACCAGGGTGACTCCATTGCTACAAAAAAAAATTGTCTTGTGTTGTTTTATTTCTACCGAAGCAGTCAAGTGCAGCATCAGCTTAGAGTCTATTGAAGACAGCCTCTCTGACAAGGTACTGTTCCCCAAGTGCTAGACTTAAGTGTCAGCCTTGATTATTTGTATTCAAATCTGGAGTTTAACCTGAACCCAGAACAGTGTGACTCAAAGGCAAGACTCAACTGAGTTACAGGTCACCCTGTAGAGCAGGAGTATATGAAGGGAGTGGAAGGAGATGGACAAGCAGGAAAAAGAGATTGGTGGATAGAAATGGAAGAGGAAGAAGAAAGAGAAAGGGAGATGGAGATAAGGAGATGGAAGAAACAGGTGAGGCAAAGGTGAATGAGAAAGTAGAGAATTGAGAAAGAAAAAGAGGAAAATTAGCTGAGGAATGAGAAAGTTTCTCAGGAAGTGCAGAAAAGGGGAGTATTTCAGCATACTCACTAAGAAAGAGATTGGTGTTAACTAGCCAATGTGGGTTGACTGACCATTTGAGACTCTGGTGAGGATGGATTGCAGGCCAGAGCCCTGGGCCATACATTGTACTACGCTGTGATAGATACCTAACTATTACTCTCTATTCCTGATGAAGGGCTTTTGCCCAAAACGTCGTTTTTCCTGTTCCTCAGATGCTGCCTGACCTGCTGTGCTTTTCCTAATCTAGACTCTGGTTTCTTGTTTTTACCTAACTATTACTGTCAACTGCAAGTTGTTCCAAGTGAACAAACAATGAGCATCAATGGGGGTATCAATGAGACCGTTACCCTAGCTCAATATCATGGCAGTTAGAGAGATATTCATAGTTGCTAGAGAACAGGAATATGGTTGCTGGATTGTGATGGAGGAGGGGGTGGATGTGGATTGTGCTGCAGAAGGTTGGGATTTAACAAATTAGCAATATGCTGGTAGGCTTTTAATACCTCCAGTTGGGAAAGGGATTATGTCGAGAAAGTGAGGTCTGCAGATGCTGGAGATCAGAACTGAAAATGTGTTGCTGGAAAAGCGCAGCAGGTCAGGCAGCATCCAGGGAACAGGAGAATCGACGTTTCGGGCTTAAGCCCTTCTTCAGGAATTATGTCCCCAGCCACTGTCTTGATGGGCTGAGGCAGGATTGTGGTGGTGCTGGTAGGTAAGCTTGTGATGCTCAGCTTCACTCAGACTGGGGAAACAATTTCTACAAGATGGTGGGGCAAGGCTATTTGTGGCAATAGTAAGAGGAAAGAACCTTTATTTATAGGAGGCCTTTCCAGATCTAAGGTTGTCCTCAAAAGCTTCCTAGTTAATAAAATATTTCTGATGTTTAGTTAATTTTCTCTTTTGATTCTTTTGTTGGCTGTGAGTAATACTGGCTGGGTCAGTATTTGCTGTCCATCCAAAACTGCCCTTAAGCAGCTGGTAATGAACTACCTTCTTGAATTCCTCACTGACCTTTAGTCGGTTGAAGTATTGAAAACTGTCACAGATATACTTGAAGCGTGCCTTGTACTTTTGGAATCTGGAATGAGCTTCCATTTCTAGTTCCTGACACCTGATTTAAAACTCAGTCTCAAAAACATTTAAAGAATGACATCAATATGACCAATGAGCAGCCTGCAAACAGCATTACTTCAGAGAAGACCTGCAGGAACACATGGAAAAGTTTTAAAAAGACATAATTGAATGTGTGAAGCAGGATGAAACTACCCTGACAGGGAAAGGCAATTATTTAGAGTGTTGCCTTAAAAACAGTGATATGATATTCCCCTGCCCAAAGCTAAACATTCGTTGCTGCACTACATTTGTCTTTTTAATGTTATTGAACTTCCTGTTCTGTTCAGTTAAAGATGCCTTTGTACAAAATAGAGGCAGAACATTTAACCCTATCCCAGACTTCCTTGTGGATAGTTTTAAATGGATTTTGCCTTAGGACAGAACCTGACAAAACATTTTAAATGCATTTTGAAATAGAATATGCAAAAGAAAACTTCATTTAGAAGCAGGGTAATGATAATGTAGGAACCAATGTTAGCCAAACTGAACTGAATCCCATCCTCCAACATTTGGCTTAATTCCTGTTCCTGTAAATATTTTACTATACCGTTATAAAATGAGAAGCTGCAAGCTTGTGACTAGATGGGTATTATACCCTGGCATTACCCTTGTAAAGGATTATTTCCTACATTTTTTCAGCTTATCAAAATGTGATGAAGAATATACCAGATCAAATCTGATGATTTTATCACAAGATGAACAAAAGATCTCAGTGGGACCAACCACGTTTTGATAGAACTGAATTCTGAGGTTTGTTTGAGCTACAGAACATTGCTAGAAAGTGGAAAATTGGGACAGTAAATTAAGTCAAATTTGCTTTATTTGCAGGTAGGAAAGGTTTTTTATTTCATAATTTTGTAGTCATTTTTAGAAGTAAAATTCTGCAATGTTGGAAATCTGAAATTCAAACAAGAAATGTGAAAATATTTAGTGGGTCAGGCAGCATTAATGTTTCAGGTTGATGATCTTTTATTGCAATGTCAGAATTACAACAGGTTTTCATGAAAAACAGAGGCATGGAAGTAGGGAGGAGAGTGAAGGGGAAGGCTTGTGATAGTCTGGAAGGAAAGAGAGAGAGAGAGATTGATTGGCTAAAAGTTGTGATGGCAAAAGAGGGGTGGTTAAGGGATAACTAAAGAAACAAAAGATGAGTTTAAAAGTGGTGTAAATGGTGATGGCAGGATCATTACAAACAGCTTTACCTGCAAAGAAAATGTGACATGATCATGATCTGAAATTATTTACTTTAATTTTCCTTTCAGAGGGTTGTAAAGGGCTGTTCTTCAACTTCATCAGAGGGGATGTAAGACAGAATGCTTGCCAGATTCTCTTCAGTTCAGGATTCACTTCCTTTGATTGATAGGACACTTGACTATGTCTGTCCCATTTCCTGAACTTCTGTTATCACTCCTTCCCCTCCCTTCCAAAAGCACAATAGATTACTTCTGTCCTCATCTTCCATTTTGCCAGCCTCTACATTCACTGGATCATCTAGCCTCATTTCCAGCACCTGTAGCACAGAATCAAAACCAAACATATCTTCCTCTCCCCTTTCACACTGTGGAGAGACCATTCAAAAGCTCCAACTGTGAATTCCAAAAGGACCATTCCTTCCTGGCCCTGTCTTCAATTACCTCTAGAATGGCTCTCCTTCCAATAACACCTCCTCATGCAAGTGCGGCGTATGCAACATCTGCCCTTTTACCTGCTTTCAATCTATCGAAAGCTAGAAACACACCTTTCAGGTGAAACAATGGAACAATTGTGCCTTCTTTCAATTTACTATACTGTATTCACTGCCCTTGATGTGGCCTGGCAGAGACCAAACTAAGACTGGACATTGGTTTTGTAAATACTTCGACTGAGTCGATAAACTTGAATTAGAATTTCCGGTTGCCTAACTTTTAATTCTAGTCATTCTCTGACTCCTCTATCTTCAACCTCTAGCAGTGTTCCAATAAAACAATAAATCCAATAAAATGCATGGAACACCGCTACCTGTTCCCCTCTAAGCCACACGCGATTCATGCTAGGAATAGCATCATTCCTTCACTGCCACTGGGTTAAGTGGAACTCATTTCTGAATAACACTATGGGTGTATAGTAGCCACTTTACAATCTTTTGACTGCAACATAAAGTTCAACAATTTCAGATCATGACCTCTGGTTCCTGTGTATTTTGGGCTGCGTCTTTTAGTCACAATTCTGCTTATACAATTCACAATTCCTTTAGACTTTCCTTAGGCCATGGACATTCTCGCACAGCACTTAATTGCAGAGATGGCAAAAAAGGGACAAGATTCCCTATGGGGAAACCTACTCAATTAATTCACCATCTTGCCACTTCCAGGGAATCATACTCCCAGCTACATTGCTCTCACCAATGTTGAAGAGATCATGTTGAAAGCAGCAAATTCAAGAATAAGTTATACAGACAACGATTTATTTCAGATTTTTAGTATCCACAGTACCTTAAATAAAATGAGCGTTAATCCTCTAGAAAGTGAGACGGGGTAATTAACATTGATGAATAAGGAAATGTGAGAGACTCTGAATAAATATTTTGCAGCTGTCTTCAGAGTAGAAGACGTGGAAATATCCCAACAATAGGGGACAAACAAGGCTCAAAAGGGAGGGAAGAATTTGAATTAATCATGATTACTTAAGCAAAAGCACATAGAAAATTAATGGGACTAAGGACAGAAAAGTTTTGTGGAATGCATTCACCCTCAGGGCTTGAAAGATGTGTTTGCAGAGATAATGGATGAATTAGCTGCAAAATTCCTTTGATTCTGGAAATATGCCAGCAGATTGGAAAACCATTAATGTAGCACCACTTCAAGAATGGGGTTAGACAGAAAACAGGAAACTACACCCAGTTAATCTAATATCTGTCATTCAGGAAATCTGAAAATCCATGAAATGAAGCATCCTTCCAAATCAATCACAGAACTTACTGCAATATTTAGAAAACCATAATACAATCAAGCAGACACAATGTGCTTTTGTGAAAGGGATATCATATTTGTTAAATTTATTAAAGTTTTTTAATGATATAAAAGTATGGCAGATAAAGGGGTACCAGTGGATGTAGTGTACCTAGATTTCCAAAGACATTTGATAAGTTACCACATTAAAAAAGTTATGTACAAGGTAGGAGCTCATGATGTTTGCAGAGCTATATTAGTATGGATAAAGGACTAGCTAACTTAACAGGAAACAGAATCAGTATAAATGAGTCATTTTCAAGTTGGCAAACTATAACTAGAGGCATGTCATAAGGATCAGTGGCCTCAACTATTATGATCTCTGCTAGTGATTTGGATGGATACATCATCTGCATTGCAGCCAAATTCACTAATGATGAAAAGATAGGTGGGAAAGCAGGTTGCAAGGAATATACAAAAACAGTTATCCAGAGATTATTGGTAGTGTAAATGAGTGGGCAAAAAAATTGACAGATGGAACTTATTTGCAAAAATGTGACATTGTCCACTTTGGCAGGAAGAATAGACAAAATTAATATTATGTAAAAGCTTTGAAACTGTAGGAAGATGCAGAACAGAGGGATCTATGTATCCATGTACATTAACCATAAAAAGTCAACATACAGGGGCAGCAAGTAGTCAGGAAGGCAAATCGTTGGCTATCCTCACAAGTCACATGGTGTATAAAAGCAGGGATATCTTCCTACAAATGCCCAGGACCTTGCAGATACCACACCTAGAATACTATATACAGTTCTGGTTACCTTATCTTAAGAAGGATATTTTTCCATTGGAAGTAGTTCCAAGAAAGTTGACAGGTCTAATTTCTTGGATGAATGGATTGTCTTATGAGGAAAGGTTGGGCCTCGTAAGGTCCAACTCACTGAGTTTAGATGCATGAAAGGTGATTTTGTAAAAACATAACACCTTCTGGGGTGTCTTGACAATGTACTTGCTGGGAGAGTGTTTCCTCTCCTGACAGATTCAAGAATTTGAGGGCACAGTTTACAAGCAAGGGGTTTCCCATTTAAGATGGAGATGAGGAGGAGTTTCTTCTCTTAAAGAGTCATTAGTCCTTGAAATGGTTTTCGACAGGAAACATTGGAGACTGGATCTTTGAAGATAGCATGAAACATTACAGGGAGAAGGCAGGAAAGATAGAGTTAAAACCTCAATCAGATCAACCATGACCTTATTCAATGGTAGAGTGGATCTAATGGGATATTTAGTCTATTCCTGTTGCAATTTCTTATATTCTTATGATTGCTTCTGGTTACTTAATCTCTGCTACCTTCCACACAATCACAGATCTTCCTTTTTGTCCTATCTGCTCTTCCACCTATCCCCACCCCTCTCTGACCCCACCATAAAGCAGAAACAGAAATTACCACAGAAACTCAGCAGGTCTGGCAGCATTTATGTCCAGTGACCTTCTCTTTAGCTTTATCCATTGAAAGGTGACATATTTAAACTAATATTAACTCTGTTTCTCTCTCCACAGACACTGCCTGACCTGCCAAATATTTACTGCATTTTCCATTTTTCAGATTTTCAGCATCTTCAATACTATGCTTTTATTTGAATGAATGTGAGAATTAGAGGATTAATTTGCACGTTACTTCATTGAGTTGGAGGTGAACGTTATGAAACGTAACAAATTTTTGGTGAACTATGAGCACTGATCCACTGGCAGCCATCCCACTAATGAGGGAAAGAGGGAGTGGGAGATTATGAAATCTACCCCATTGACCTTTCTTTCTTCATTATTTCTTGATAAGTTGTTCAAGATGCCAATTTCCTACACTCTGCATAACTGTTTGTGAACAGATAAGATTTGCTGTGCCGATACAGGATTTGGAATAAAGAATGGCAGAAACCTTTAAACAGCATCTTATGTTATATTCCAAAACTTTGCAAAGCAGGAGGTGCTGTACAATCTTTTCCTAGTCAGTGGAGTAGGCCACATTGTATTTGACATTGATGGTGTTAAAGTAGCGTTATGACTTAATAAGGAAAAAGCAAGCTAGTTATATTGGATACGAAACTCGGGCATAAGCCCTTCTTCAGGAGTCCTCATAAGCCCTTCCTGAAGAAGGGCTTATGCCCAAAATGTCGATTCTCCTGTTCCCTGGATGCTGCCTGACCTGCTGCGCTTTTCCAGCAACACATTTTCAGCTCTGATCTCCAGCATCTGCAGACCTCACTTTCTCCAGTTATATTGGATAGTCTAAAAGGGATAGACATTGAATTAATTTCAAATACTCCTACCTTTCCCATGATATAAAATATGTAATCAAATGAAAAAAAACGAATAATTTTTAGGTCATCTTTATTGAGAATTAAATGCTGAAATGTACCTCTTCTACACAAATTAATCAAACATGAAATATGAAGCTATACCTCCACCAGACAAATATATTTTTGTATTAAGATACTTTGTCATAATTTTGAACATTATATTTGTTTTGAAAACACTTTATTAAATTCCTTGTTGGTAACAAATTCTAAAATCATCGGTGTGAAAAATCTTGCTTCAAAAGATACAATTACTGTGAACTTCATTAAAAAGTCCTGTTAGTTTCTCAGAAAAACTCAAAGATTTAATGAAACACTGTATCATTATTGATCTGTATGATTGAATCATAGTTCTGTATGCCATTCACTAGTGTGAATCAGTGGGATTTCCATTTTGTTACATAATGAGATAATTAAGTATGAAAGTTTACCTGAATCAGTATGCATACAGACTTGTTTCTAGTTTCCTACCAGTATTTCTTGTCCTGCTCCACGTACAGTCAAAAGCTCAATTTTTAAGACATATGCATTAGCCTATACTGTGATATGATGTTACTCTTGGAGTGACTTAGTGCAGCTGAGGCAGCTCTTGAGAAACAAGATTGTAAGAGATAAAAGAAAATTATTGCGGATTGTAAGAGATCTGGATGAATTCTAGATACCAATGGTATGATTCATTGACTGGTAGTAAGTGCCTCAGTAAGCTAACTTACATAAGCAGAGCTCACTTGTACAAGATCATTATACAGTTAAACCAGAGAGATTGTGTCTACCATGATTAATTGATTAGTAACTATTGCTTCTAGTCTTGTTGTAGATAGTCAGTTATAAACAGTTAATATCTGAAAATAAATGTTAGTAATTACTCATTATGATTGGTTTCATACTCAAGCTTGACAACATTAACTAGAACTACGAACTAGACAGACATGATTAGTCAGATTTAAGTGCCAAATCTTTAAATATATTGATTTGAGATGATGCCAGAACATTATCAATATATGTAAAGACGTTCTGTTCCTAAGATAATAAAAATAACATCATGGTTTTAAAGCTTGGCAGGAGATACCTGCTGACAACAAAAGCAAAAAATTGCTTTCAAATAATTCTGGTAATATACTTTAAAAGTATCACTAAACATTCCTAATAAACCCTTGAGGAATTGAAAATTATTCCATAGGCATTGAGATTCATTCACTTATAATTGAAATGAAAATCACTGGTTCAAGGCATCGGCAAAGTGGGGATGTCCTGAATGCAATTCCAAACCCCTTTCGTCCTCAGCTTTCACCTTAAAGTGGAATATTTCAATCACTTCATGTGCCATTGTTACCATGTTTTTAGTCTCAATCTTCCTTTATGAACTGATCTTCAAAATATATTTCCAAACAGAGCTTTTATTGAATTTATTGCAGGTAATTGGAAATACAACAAAAAGTTTTGGTCAATTTTTGTATTATGTCTTAAAACTAATGGGGCAATTTTAGTCTGCAATAATCACCTTTTCATTGTCAACTGCTTGACCAGTTTACTTCCCAAACAGTGGAGATGAAGATTATTTCCCCAGTTTAAACCTATTTGTAATAATTTCTGCAGTGTTACACATTCATCAGTGAAATTTAATTTGAATCAACTTATTTTTAAAAAGATGGTCAGCTGATCTATGACATCTTAAAGAGCATATTAGAGATGTGAGTAATACTCTTCACAGAAAAGTCTTTTGTTTTGCTTTTGACACTGCAACCTGCATAATTCAGGATATTAATTACTTTTAAAGTTTTTATTATAGGAACTGTGGCTGGTGGGGCACTTGGTAAATTTGTCTTCAGGATTGTTAAGTATTAATAATTGCTTCACTTTGATATCCAATAGTCTTCCTGAAATGTAACTTTTATTTTTAAAACTTTGCACAACTAAGAAAAATGAAAAATGTTTGTATAATCAAAGAGATGAATTCAAACCTTCATTTAGGAACAGGTTGTTCAAAGCATTTGACGATGAAGCACAATTGCAAAATGAGAGACCCCTGTATTCTGATGGCTTAACAGCTACAATGAGAAATGGTCTCAGCTCTCTAATGACATGGCCTCTCATGGAATCATCGAGAAATCTGCATGGTGATTACATTTGGTGATGATGGGAGCAATAATTCTAGAACTGCCATTGACTTACCACCAATAGAGCTGTTGCCTGGGTGGTCCTCAGCATTTAGTAGCAGTTTGATGCCTGTTTGGTTGCTGATGTGTTCACAGCAGTTCAGCGGGCCCCAGTCTGTGTCTGCCAAGAAAGCAGGGGCTCCATTGCTGTGACAGCACTCAGTCATCATTGGGCTGAGCTCATCTAGACAGCTGGTGTCACTTTCAGAGTAATCCTGCTCCGGTTGCTCCTGTTTCTGAAGATGGTGCTCCACCAGCAACTGAAGTTCTGCTTCAACAAGAGCACTTCATTTAATAATTAGTTCATGCTATCCATAATGCAGTTATTTGTTTCATTTGTGTAATAAATTAATTTACAGTTGAAGGTCTCTGATAAAAGGTCATGATGAGCCAACCAAATTAAACGGTGTTCCTCTAAAATGTGCTGTCAATGCAATTTCTAATAATTTTAGAAGTCAAAAAACTTGCAATTTCTATATTATTGATCAGAAACTTTTTCCCACCCCCTTGGTTCTGTAAATGAGACAGTCTCCATATAAACGGGAATTTAATCTCTGAAGGCACCTAAAGAAATGAATTACTGATCATTTCAAAGGCCACATGGATGGCTATTTGTTCATATCTAGTTTAATATTTGGCAGTAAAGTAATTATACATTTAACATGCACAAGTATTGATTGTGCTCTGCTACTGAAAAATTAGCTAAGCAATGGGCTTTGAAAACAGCACTTACATGCTATACTGCATGATATAAATGCAATATTTTACTTCTGACTAAAACAATGAACTACTAACTCAAGACACTCACTGAAAATGTAGAAAAAACATTTGCTCTAATACAGACACTGAACATTCAGGATTAAGAAGCTCTATGCACAACATAGACAGGTTGACATTGTTCTGAGAACTATAATGCAGCCTCTCTCTGAACCTAATGTGCAGATCAATACCATTAGAGACATTGGCATTATGGCCAATTTATTCCAATTTCAAAGGCTTAGGCATATTCTGAATAAAAACTTAATATTATGTTGCTGTGCTGTATGCAACTCGTAAATAATTTCAGGTTAGAATGGAAATTATTGTAAGAATTATAAATAAGTTAGAATAGTAGCATTTTTGTAATGGATAGCAATGTATACAACCTTCTAAATATCAGTCAAATCCCGATTCCTATTCATAACACCAAACCAGAGTGAATTTGCCTCAAATACGGTCTCAAAATGGTATTATATCTAAATGCATTGATCTGCAAAGCACATCCTTCTTATTCAGACCAGCCAAAGTATTATCTTCCGATAAAGACCAGTGAATTAATTCAAGCACTGTTTAATTTCTTGGCTGCAAATAGCATCAGAGGTTTGTTACAAAATCTGGACTTTAATAGATACAGTGAAGAAAATACTCATCAGCTGAGCAAAATGTTAATATGCAAAATATTAATCATTCTCATTCATCTTCTGGAACACTCTGTCCAGTTCTTGTCGCCCAGATATAGGAAGGATATTATCAAGCTGGAGATGGTTCAGAAGAGATTTACCAGGATGTGGTTGGGTGAGGAAGGTTTGAGTTATAAAGAAAGGCTGGATAAGCTGGGATGTTTTTTCACTGGAACATAGGAGTTTGAGAGGTATATTTATAGAAATTTATGAAGTAATGAGAGGTACAGAGACAGTTAATGGTATTGTCTTTTCCCTAGGATGGGGGATTTCAAGACTTGGGGGAATATTTTTAAGGTGAGAAGAGAGAGGTTTATAAAAGACTTCAGGGGCAATTTTTTTCAATGGAGGGTGGTGGATGTGGGCACAATTACAATGATTAAAAGACATTTGGATATGTACTTGAATAGGAAAGGTTTGGAGGGATATGGGCCAGGAGCAGACATGTGGGATTAACTTAGTTTGAGATTATTTTTGGCATGATCTGGCTGGATCGAAGGGTCTGTTTCCATGTGGTATGACGCCATAACCAAGCTCATTGAATGTCTTGGATTGACTTGAGTTGGCAGGAATACATTCCTTAACTTGTCAACAACTAAAATCATTTGATAAATTTTAATTCACTATTTGTTTAAAGGGGTAGAAGATGCACCCCTCACCTCCTAAGTCAGCAGCCTCCTTAGCATGTGCCAGGAACAGGTGAGCATGTGAGGTCCACTCAAATTCAAATCATTTGCGGCACATTATCCCCATGAGGTAACAATCCATTGTGTTAGAATAAAGAAGGAACAATTAGCATTTAGAATGTCTACAATGCGGAAAGCTGACATTCAGGTCATTGAGTCAATAGCCCCCCAGCCTATTCCTGTAACCTAAACATTTTTGGACTGTGGGGGGAAACTGGAGCGCCCAGAGGAAACCCACACAGACACGGGGAGAACATGCAAAATTCACAGTCATCCAAGGCTAGAATTGAACCCAGGTCCCCAGTACTGTGAGGCAGCAATGCTAACCACTGAGCCAACACGTCACCCAAATTGTATGTATGTTCCATTTTATTGGATCTATTAACTGACCTGAATACTATGAAGAAAATAACCTCATTGAATTTCAATTGTTGAATTGTTTATGAAGAGTTTAGCCCTCCTTGATGGTCACAAATTGACAGTTGAGCAGTCAAAGTTGTTGTCATTACTTACCTGCCTTGAAGCAAACAGGCAATCATCATTGCTAATTTTAACCTGTTAAACTGCACAACAACAACAGCATCAACCCAAAGCTGTTGAGGTGGTTTATCACATGTCTATTGTCACCTGGAGCCAGCACAATGTTAACATTAGACTGAAGCTACTAATTTCTAGTGTAGTCGTATTGAGGCAATAGACATTATTCGATAGCCAATTTTGCATACCATGTTTGTATATGGAGCCAAGCAATCTACTGTCAAAGTAGAATTGAACCCAGGTCCCCAGTACTGTGAGGCAGCAATGCTAACCACTGAAGCTGCCTCACAGTACTGGGGACCTGGGTTCAATGCTACTTTGACAGTAGATTGCTTGGCTCCATATACAAACATGGTATGCAAAATTGGCTATCGAATAATGTCTATTGCCTCAATACGACTACACTAGAAATTAGACTGAAAAACTTCTGTAAATTCCTGCAACGCCACCTAAATATTTTAATATTAATTCTGGAGTATCCACTTAACTCAAATATTGCTAAAATGAGACAAGAGGTTTAAGCTTGCCCAGCCAGGTTTGCTGTGTGATGCTTTTGGTGCATGCTAGAAGTTACCTACACAAATACACGGGACCCTGTTTTATGTAGGCAAAAGGAATTTGTACATACATTGCACCTTCTTCAAAACAAAACAGGCTATGTGGACGGCCAATCTCTGTTGCATTCCTCATGGTAACATTCTGACCGATGATCCACCATGCTTGCTCTGGGTATTAATATTGATAGGTAACTGTTTTGCTGCATCTCCATGTCAATGCTGGTCCAGCCAATCCCATGTTGTACAAAATCATATCCCTTTATTCTGTTTCTTGCATCCAAGTTCTGGTAGGTGCAAGTCAAAAAGCTTAGCAATGTTTGAGTTCTATACTACCAAGAAATTATTTGATTTAAGTAACATAAGCAATGGTACATTTTAAAGGTGTTTTCCTTTCCCTATTTTCCCGCTAATTTAGTTCTTCCCTTCTGAACAGCATTGACTCATTGATGAAATACCATACAGTAGGTAGCAGGCACTCAGTGAAACTGCCATTATTATGATTAAGCCCTGCCATTAAAATTCACTCCTTGAGAATCCTATAATTAAAATTCAACTCAAAGTTATTCAGTCTTTAAGAATCACAATGGAGCCTGATCAGACATCTGCTAATATCTATGCACATTCATGCCCACTGCATATCATAAAGTGTCAGGTAATACCAAATATGAACAGAAGACTTCTTAAGCCAGAATGAGTTAACTATCACTCTGACTTAAATCAGTTAACTCAGCAGGAATCAAATTTTCAAAGTGGAATCTTGCTGGCTTCTGTGTTTGATCGAGTCACTGCTTATTTGAACTCGACCCTCTAAAATGAATGAACCTCATTTGTTTTATCATGGATATTTAGAGAAAAAAACAAGTGTGAAAACCGATTACCTTCAAAATGAAACAATGCTGGTGAAAGTTTCAAGGAGAAGTGTTAACTATAATAATAAATTGGCATAATCATTAACCAAGATCCACCTCAAAACTAATCCCAATGCTTACATTGCACCAAAGGCTTATGGACATTAGGAATATCTTAGGTTTGTCTGCTGGTCTATGTTATGATTCCAGCCACACATGCTCGTTTCTTAGCCCTTGTCCTGCTCCTGATCCAAAGCAATGATGCATGAGCACACTTCCCACAGAAAGACAGTGAGCTTGGGTAGGCCAACTGAGGCAGAAAAGTAATGGGTGAATCTACAAATTGACTTATCTAGTCTCAATTTCCTCCTGCAAAGCGGACTATAATAAAATATCATTATATATTCTCTAAAACATTTTGGAGATGTGATTAAGTCCTACTAAATCAACATCAGCCTGTCAGTGATGCAAGACAAAGTGTGGAGTCTTAATGAAACAGGAATGCAGTTAGGAGAAAAGCTAGGGATAAAGTCTATTTTTAAAAAATCTGGGCCCTTTATGATCATCATCAATGGGTTATTCTTTCATATTTTGAAGGTTGAAAGAATTGTTAAAGCCAATGGTTGAAGCATGAGAGAGCAGTCCATAAAATGCTTAAACACAAGAGTATCAGTGATGTAAACTCTGAAGGGTAGCTGATAGCATGGTTATTTATAGAATATACTCTTGGCTTCATAAATTCTGCCACCACAAAAAGATCTGAGATTGCTATAGTGTTAGCTATGTAAAGTAACACACTATGAGGAATGACCACATTCTTAATAATATTATCTTACTAACTAGACCATTTACACCATTCCGCTCCCAGAAGTGGAACAACACCACCATCAAAAAACAAGTAATATTAATGGCAATTCAAATGATCTTGAATGATATGTCGGAGTTCAGTGGTATGTATATAATTAAAGATCGTAAGTAGTTGCTAATGGACAAAATGTAGTTAAAAGACAAGCCAGGGAACTAGAGATCGGTGGTGGGCAAGTTGTTGGAGGGAATCCTGAGGGACAGGATGTACATGTATTTGGAAAGGCAAGCACTGATTCGGGATAGTCAACATGGCTTTGTGCATGGGAACTCATGTCTCACAAACTTGATTGAGTTTTTTGAAGAAGTAACAAAAATGTTTGATGAGGGCAGAGCAGTAGTTGTGATCTATATGGACTTCAGTAAGGCGTTCGACAAGGTTCCCCATGAGAGACTGGTTAGCAAAGTTAGATCTCTCGGAATATAGGGAGAACTAGCCATTTGGATACAGAACTGGCTCAAAGGTAGAAGACAGAGGGTGGTGGTGGAGGGTTGTTTTTCAGACTGGAGGCCTGTAACCAGTGGCGTGCCACAAGGATCGGTGCTGGG
>NC_057716.1:40242276-40263895 GCF_004010195.1 Chiloscyllium plagiosum
GGGGAGTCCAGAACTAGAGGGCATAGGTTTAGGGTGAGAGGGGAAAGATATAAAAGAGACCTAAGGGGCAACTTTTTCACGCAGAGGGTGGTACGTGTATGGAATGAGCTGCCAGAGGATGTGGTGGAGGCTGGTTCAATTGTAACATTTCAGAGGCATTTGGATGGGTATATGAATAGGAGGGTTTGGAGGGATATGGGCCGGGTGCTGGCAAGTGGGACTAGATTGGGTTGGGATATCTGGTCGGCATGGACGAGTTGGACCGAAGGGTCTGTTTCCATGCTGTACATCTCTATGACTCTATGACTCTATTCCCAGTATGCAAATTTTTTTGCTTTCCTTCTAAGGCATTAGTTATCTGAGGAGGAAATGCAAGACATAAAGGGTTAAAATTTTGGGAACATTAAAATCAAAATTAGATACTTATATTTGTAATTTAGCAACATTGTGAATTGCAGAATAATTCAGACTTCAAGTATTTCAAATAACCAATAAATGAAATAATTTATTGTCAATCATTGTTTATGTAGTGAGACCATACCTAAATTAAAAATAATTCAGGACATTCAAAGTAAATGATCTTTTAATGATTTAGTCACCAGTTTAACAGTAAAGAATCAGTAAAGAAGATTCCTTGGTTACAATATCACTTTTAGATAACAATAAGTTTATGTCTATGGTTTGACATTTGGTCATAACTATGTTCTGGTGGCATGTGAAAGTTAGTGCTAAAATAGATAAAGGAATTTTGAAAATCCAAACTCTATTGAGTCCCTATTGGCTGCCTCCTTGCCTTATTGCATATTTATAATAGAGAAGAATTGAGGATTAAAAGAGAGCTGTTAAATAAATTGTGTACAAAGCAAAAAGGCAATGCAGAATGTATAAGGTGACATTATATATGGAGAGTATAAGACCATGAAACATAGGAGCAGAAATTAAGCCATTCAGCCCATCAAGTCTGCTCCGCCATTCAATCATGGCTGATAAATTTCTCAACCCCATTCTCCTGCTTTGTCCCCATAATCCTTGATCCCCTTGATACTCAAGATCTTATTTATCTCAGTCTTAAATATCCTCTATAGCCTTCTATTGCAATAAATTCCATTCACGTTGTACTCCATCTGCCACTTCTATGCCCATTCACCTAACCCGTCCAAATTCTTCTGCAGTCTTCTTGCCTCCTCAATGCTATCTATCCCTTTACCTATCTTTGTATCAACTGCAAACTTAGTCAGAATGCCCTCAGTTCCTTCAACTAGATCGTTAATGTATAAAGTGAAAAGTTGTGGTCCCAAAATTGAGCCTTGTGGAGTACTATTTGTCACCAGCTGCCACCCTGAGAAGGACCCTTTTATCTTTACTCTCTGCTTTCTGCCAGATAGCCAAGCTTCTATCCATGCTAGCACCTTGCTTCTATCACCATGGGCCCTTATCTTACTCAGTAGTTTCCTGTGCCACACCTTGTCAAAGGCCTTCTTGAACTCCAGGTAGATAACATCCATTGGATCTCCTTGGTCTAACCAGCAAAGCCAGCATAAAGTTTTGGCAGTGAAAAGAACATTGCATGGTCATACTTATGGTAGGATACATGAGACTTGATTGGTGCACTTGGGCACTACACCAATGATTTGCTTCATTTTTTTCTGACCACCATAGATGTTTAGGGCAGAGAGAAGGTCAATTCTCCCTTATGTCTATGGTTACATTTGGTCATAACAAACCAAATTCTACTCTCTTTCATCTTAGCCTTGGCTTCCTCTTCTTTCTCAGGCCACTTTTGTCTTAATGGTGCTGTAGTCTTTGTTACAATCATTCCTGATGGCAAAGCAATCCATGCTCCAAAGCCTTCAACACAAAAGTACTTTTCTGAACTTCCCTTTTTTCACTCTTATAGTAAATTTTAAAATGAAGATCACTTGTCACAAACTCCCTAAACACAAAATAAAATGTCTTTCTCTTCTGTATCCTTCATAAGTGATGCTTCCTTTTTAACCTATTCTGCCATAGTAGAAATATTCAGGGAAAATTTGGGTGGAATCTTCCCACACCTTGAACAATGTGGGCATGTCATTTGGGATAATGTGGAGAGACTGGAAAAATTAGATTCTCAATGTCAAGAAAAACAAGGTCCGATATTACATCCAAGGTTTTACCAGTGAGATGATAATTTTGTTTGAGAGCAGTGAGTGGTCCCTTTAAATGATTAACACTTTGCCTCACTGCTTCTCAGTTATATGTAGTTTGCCATTTCCCTGGGCAGTGGAGAAAAGCCAGACTGTGATGAGTACCAACCTGAAAGTCTGAGCAGGTACCAGGCAGCTCCAGCTTGGTCCTCTGGGCTGCCATCTTGGCTAGCAGTCCCTAACATCTCAGAGCGTGCTCAACGGGCAGCAAACATCTCATCTTTCGTCCACAGAGATTGGCATAGGATATGCAGCAGCCTCACCACATCATCATGACATATCTCTGACTCATAGAATCATTAAGTCATTCAGCACGAAAACAGACCCTTCAGTCCAACTCATCCAGACTCACTTAGAATATAGTTATCCACTTCCAATACTGCACTTTGGAGTCTATCGACACTCTTCATTGTTATGCAGCTTCTAAGCCATTTTGCACACAGGGACAGGCATTCATGTCATGTCCCAGAACAGAGTCTGTCTCAGATCCTTTTGCCTCTTAACTTACTCTCTTAATGCCCACTCACTTTGCACTTATTCAAATGCTCCTTGCATCTCTGTCTTGCCTTTTCGCATATTGCTGCCTCATTCAGAATTTACAAGCTCAGTACTTCTGCCTTGCCTTTAAGCACAAACACAAAGCCAGGCAACCTGTCATGCTTGCCAGCAATAATCAATCAAGGGCAGACACATTGCTGTATCACACCGTGCTATGTCAATGTCATGCTTTCAGCATGTGTCATTTGGTAAACACAATAAACGTGTTTCATCCAAATGGCTACATTTCAAATTGTAAGGAGAGTATTCCTCATCCAATCTACGAACACTGTCAGGAGATCCTGCTGCAGTCATTCAAGGGCATCATCTGTAAAAATTCCAGTGGCTTGTTATGGACCAGGCCAGACCCCTTCAAAATATTTCAAGAATGTAGCCTAGAGTTTTATTTTATAGGCAGATAATGAAGTGGATACTCCAGGTGTGCTGCAGCTGGTCAAACTACTCAGCTTTCAGCAAAATATAATTTATTTGAACACTGCAGTTGAAACACGAACAAAAGAAAATGGAATTTAAAATAATTTAACCATTGGAAAACTTAACCAACCTGATACAGCAACTTAACTGAGGAGCTGTTCCAATCCAGTGACATCCCACAAACACATCCTTTGGCAAAAGGTAAATGGAAACACAGATTCTTACAGGCAGAAGGTAACAACTTTCAAAGAGATTTCAGAGAGAAAGTTAGTCAAGAACCAATTGCTGAAGCTTGGAACCTTTCTGGACTCCAGCATCTTGTGACTTGCACAACTAAAACAAACTAGAAAGAACCTGAACTGGGAGAACTGGCCACTCCCTGCCATTGTTAAATGAGGCTCTTTCTAGATCCCTTGGCACCTCTGCCTTTATGACTTCTCTTAAAAAAACCTCAAGGACAAAATAACCTTGTTAAAGTGACCTCATCATCATAGCTTCAACATGATCAGTTGGCCACTGAGAACAGTCAGGTCAAGAGGTTTCAAATCATCACAAACCAGGAAGAGGGCTACAGTTAGTCCTGCTGGACCAATGCAATCAGTTTCAGGAGTTGCAGTATGTTGGGGGTGGAGCTTCAACGAGATCAGTTGGGGGTTTGGTCACTCATCATTCAAAGCTGTTGTTCCAAATTGGTACATGGAAGTACACTGGTCAGTCCTGAGGGGTCTGTTCATTGAAAGTCAAGAAGGTTTATCATGGGTCACTGATGTGCTGGACAAGTTGGGTAAGTCAATTGTGGGATTGGCGGCAGCATACTGAGATGCAAAGGTGGCAATAATTACGATAGGGGCAACTCAGCATTTAAGTGTGGGACATCATTATGCATTGGAGAACATGGGTTGCTGCAGGATGTGGTCATTGATGTTTAATACAGTACCTGCTACAACAGGGGATAGAGTATTACGATACCTGGAACAACTAAGTAGGATACCCATGGCTCAGGGGGTAAGGGGGGGAGGTGATGACTTAAATGAAAGCGTGTTGGAACATGGTAAAACTCAGAACTGATGGAGTCAACAGGTAGTGCAAGGAAGAAAATAATATGAAAGTTTGGGGTTCATCAGATGAGCCAATGACTCACTCTGTGAAGTATAACCTAATTGCATCTTCATCCAAATATCAAATGGTAATGGAATTGAAAAATGGCTGCCACCACATCTGGAATGGTTAGTGTAGATGGGGGCTTCTGTCTGAAGACACAGGCTCTATGTGTGAGTGATGTAAAGACCTTCAAGGGATAATTGCTTTAATCAAGCAATTGTACTGTACCGATTTAAAATATCTGTAATCATAACATCTGCATGTGAAACACATGCAGTAACAAACATTGTGCCATAGAAATCCAGTGTAGTTACCCACCACACTAAACATCATACTGAACATCCCTGCCCCAGATGTCTGACATTACTTTAATTTTGCTGACTCCATTCCTCTACTCTCCTGCTGTGGAGGCCCTGGTGGTGGCCATTGGCAATAAACCCCTCCCATAGGCTGCTCTCTGATGCTCTTCTGCAAATTCCCATATACACCTTGGGTTTTCCCCCTCACTGTCCATGTTCCCACTACTACACATGCCACACTTCAGCATTCCGGCCTTGACTCCACCTTTCTGTTTGTGCAGTGATTACTTGCTGCCCCTACAGAACCCCACCCCTCGGCCAACAATGCACAGATCCATGGACTATATTTACCTCAGATCTCTGACTGATCTCAACGAGCAGTCTCTAGACCCGAGTGATTAGATCCTAATAACTGTCTTTGCAACTCCTTGATGATGATACACAATGGAAAGCCGATGTTGCTATTGCAAGACTGATCATTGCATACTCACTGTCATTGGTCAGATCACCAGACAGTGAGCATCCTAATCAGATGACTGTCTGTAGCCAAACCCCGGGACTGAGTATGAACTTTGCCCATGACTAATGTTACTGGGACCTCTGACTAGCTGTGGACCCCACGGACTGGTCTGAGGACAAGCTCCCATTCTTTTTCCATTATGGCCATTTGGTTAAGTAAAGATGCAGCGCAGTTATTGTGCAGACAGCTGGAACATGCTTTTAAGATAGATGATTTGGTGTGCCGTATCTCAATATGCTCCCCAAACTCCCAACACCCCTAGTCCCACTCCCAAACTGATCCCTAGTAACAAATATGACAAACTGTGTATCAGTGCAAAGGAGCACCTCAATGCAGCAAAAGTGATAACTTTTGCTCTGTCTGATGTGCCACTGCACTAATGGACATGGCATGGATGCTGTGAGCATATAAACTAAGTGAGCAAGCTTAAGAAAACAAGCAAACAGCCGTGAGATATGGATTGGCTCGATCCATGAGCTGGGCGCCTGTCTCTGCATGAAAAGTGACGTTGCAGCAGCCTTTTAATGCTGGCTGCCAGTGCGCCCAGCAATGCAAGTCTGTGCACTCTAGATCAAAGAGGTACCATGATGGTCACAAGAGTTTGTCAAATGTTGGACGTCAACGTCCCCTGATGAGTGATGTATGCGACTGGTGCCTGTGGATTCTTGTTTGGTGCTGAGCAACAGGCACTCCTCTGAATTCTATGTCTGGATTGCTGATCATATTTGGCATGTCTGAGGCAAGTTGCGGTTGCAAAGAGCTGTTTGTCAACCTATAGCCCACCTTAATTGGCAACCCACTGCTGTCTAATGAGAACTTCACCTTGTTGCTTGGCACAAGCATAAAAGATGCAATGAGTTACTCTGAACGTTGAGATGGGCCTCACTAGATGTTTCATTTGATTCTGCCATTACTCTCACCATAGCCCACATCAATCAGACCTCTATAAGATTTGGCCCTGTGATTTTTATTGATATTTTTAAAGTGTATTGTTTGAAGTAACTCCACAGTGGCTGGTATCCCATGACCAAGTAACCTTTTATTTATACATCGACAGTCTTGACACTGATCCAGCTTTCTCAAAGTCAGCCCTCAGTGAGCAGAACCTCTGACACTCTTGTTTATATCTGTCAACCAGGGGTCTCTGACCAGAGCAGATAAACAGCCCCAATCAGGGAACTTATATTCTACGAGGTCGATTACAATCACGACAGCATCCATATATAAGAATAGTAGAGGAAGAAAGTAGAGTATGAAAGAATACTAACTAGTAATATAAAAACAGATTGCGAGATTTTGTACAAGCATTTAAACAGGAAAATGGCAGCTGAAGCTTGTTGTCTTCCTTTAGAGAATAGGTTTGAGGAATTGACAGTAGGAAAAGATGAAATGGTGGGGTATTGAATAAATGTTTTGTGTCAGTCTTCACTGTAAAAGAAATAGAAAATGTCCCAAAAAGATTTGCAAATCAAGAGTGAATAGAAGTGGCTTTAAAACAATCGCTATCACCAGGGAAAAGGTGCCTGGAAAACCATTACACCTGAAGGCTGACAAGTCCCCAGGAACAAATGGCCTACATCTGACGATTTTAAAAGCAATGGCTGCAGAGATAGTTGATGCTTTTGTTATAATCTTCAAAAATTCCTTAAATTCTGGAATGGACCTGGTTTGAAAAGTAGCTACCCTAACAGTTTTATTCAAGAAAGGAAAGAAACAGAAAACAGTAGGCCAGTTAGCCAAATGTCCGTAACAGGAAAATTGTTAGAATCCATTATTAAGGTGTTTAAAGTAGGATAATTAGAAAATAATAACATAATCAGGAAGAGGGAACATGGTTTTATGAAAGTGCTATTTGAAGAATAAACAAGCTGGATAAGGAGAACTTAGATTTCCAAAAAGGTATTTGATAAGCTGCCATACGAAAGAGTACTACATAAGAGTACATGATGTAAGGGGTAACATAATAGTATGGATAAAGGTTTGGTTACCTAAAAGAAAGTAGTAGCAGCAAATCGTTGAATTTACCAAGGCACGCTTAGACAAATTATTGATAGACAAGTGAGTCACAAGAGTGATGTGGAGCAAACTGATATTTGGAGTTGGGATGGTAACCTGATCAACTGCAATCTGGTTGAATGGCCAATCAGCAGAATGCCTTGAGGGACCGAATGGTCTACTTCTTATTCTCAGTCCTGTAGTTTTATGTTCTAGTAACTTAATGATGAACAACTTTCTTGCCCCCAAAAATAAAATAGAAAGTAACAAACCTAAGCACAATAATACTAAACTATGAACTATAATTTAAATATCCCTGTGTTTCATTGATTGTGTGAATTTTGCAAATTTCTTTTTCTAACAATCAAGTATTATTGTTTTGAAATATTTTGATATTGGGAATTTCACACACAGAACAGAAGTAGACCTTCTTAATTGTGTTATATTTTAAGCATAAAAAGCAGACAAAACAAATCTACATGATTCCATTGGGTAATCTACAAATGCACATTTGGAAAAGGGGAAACACTGCAGCTATGGTTACTTCATTGATTACATTAGTGGTAAGTGCCGAAAACTGCATGGCTATTTGTAACACAACTGCTTCCTGAAGAGATTACCTTAATGTTGCTGATTCAGGCATTGTCTTATTTGCATGATTAGTCAAACTGCATCATTCGGTTTAATGTTATATATCAGTGAAACTTTGCTTTAATGCATGAAATTCATCCCACTTCCACTCAATTTTTCCTGATATTACATTAATAAAAAATAACCTCATATGAATAAACTGCTAAGGCCAAATATATGAGTATCTTTGCTATGTAACAGTTCAATTGTTATTCCATTATGCTGCTTAACCTTTATTTTCTTAATAACATGTTAAAGCTATTTCAGGACTGATATGGTTAAGCAGTAATTGCTTAGAAATAGAAGAACATACATTGCATAAACAGGAAACTTTTACTATGGTCTTTATATCTGTTTCTTTGGTCTCATCTCCACAAATCTACCTTCTCTCTATATTACTCAATTTTCTCTTTGAGAACATTATTTCATACATTTCTTTTTACCATGATCAAATTTGCACTTACACAACAGAAAGTTTCTCATTACAGTGAGAGCTATCTTTCCCGTCACCCCTAATAAGACAATATGTTAGAGTGGAAAGCCAGCAGAAGTACTGAAATCTGCTTTAATGTGATCATTCTGAAATTCATCTAATGGAAGCTTTGAAGAAAAGACTGTAAAAATGAAAAACATAAACCATTTAGAAGAGTGCTTACCACAGCAATCTGATCCATTTAGCTATTATTCAAATATGTTTTCAAAGCTTGCACTGTGCCAAGAATATTTTTAAAATATTATCACACAGATCCAACAAATATTGGGCTCAAATTGACACCCTTTGACAGCAGATTTGTTGAGAGAAGGCATGTGAAACTCAATGGACAGTCTAGCAGACCCACAATGACAGGTTTGGCATCATGTGAACCACCCAAAAGTGGGCCGATTGACGTCTTTAATTGGTCAATTAAGGCTCACTTAAAGGTTTCACCTGGCCACCTGTAGGATTGACTAACAGAGGGCCACACTGAGCAGCCACTGTGCCAGGTTTCCCTGCACAGCTTGGGGTAGGTGGAGAAGAGTTTACTTTCCCTTCCTTAACTGGATCCCTGGATCTATCTTGCTCCTGCAAGATATTAACTTACCAGGTTCTCCGTGGCCTCTCCAACCAGAATCCCACCACCAACCAACTTCCACCAGTTGGATCCGCCAACTAGACACCAAATACCCACCAAATTCTGATCTAATGCTGGAAATCTTCACAAACAATGGGTGTAGTACCAGCAATGCCAGCCATGCCCAGCAGTGCTGCTGGTACAGGAGAGATGTCTGTGGTGCTGGAAAAGCACAGCAGGTCAGGCATCCGAGGAGCAGGAGAAATCAACGTTTCGGGCAAAAACCCTTCATCAGGAATGAGGCTTGTGAACCAAGGGGGTAGAGAAATAAATTGTGGGGGGAGATGGGGTGGGGATGTGGGACTGGGGGGGAAGGTAGACAACCTGGGGGTGGGGGAGTGGGATGCTGTGAAAAGGTTCTCCTCCTCTCCCTACATGGATATCAGTGAGTCTCTCTCTCTCTCTCACTGCACCCCCCCCCTCCCCCAGGTCATTACCATCCCCCCTCACCATCCCACCCCACACATATTTATCACTCCACTCCCTTGGCACACAAGCCTCATTCCTGATGAAGAGCTTTTGCCCGAAATGTTGATTATCCTGTTCCTCAGAAGCTGCCTGACCTGCTGTGCTTTTCCAACACCACACTGATCCCCAGCATCTGCAGTCCTCACTTTTTCCCAGGACAGATGTCTGTCTATTAACAGTCACTGGTCACAGGGCAGCTGTTCTTATACTGGGTAAGATCCTGCAACTACCCATCAACCTGAAAGTGAAGGGGAAAAGGAGGTAGGGGAGTGAAGGGACCACTGTGTCCCGCAAGATCCAGCCCATCATCTCTTTGAGATATTCTTGTCTCCAAAATTCTGCTCTTATCTCTTGCTTGTGTTGATCTGTGCATCATGTGCCTTATATCTGCAATTTTACAATATTTCACATACAACCTTTTACTCAATAACTACAAATTGTTAAACTTTGTGGCTTGAATTCAGCTCAGTCCATCCAGTCTTCGTCTGATCTCTGTGCACAGATACCGTTAAATGAGTACTATTCAGAAGCAGGTATCCAGGGTGAATCATCCCCTCCCATCCAACCTCATTTACCTTAGAGAATGTACCAAAATATCAGATATCGGACCAGGATCAACTGGCACAGACTGGAGACAGAACCTAAAAACAACTTACAACTTTCGATACAGTTTTATATAAAATGGAGTCATTGAGGAAACACATGTCCTCTACACCACCCACTATACAGATAGAGAAAAGTCTAAACATCGTTTGTGTTTTATAGTTGTTTTAGTTATGTTAAAGATTCATCTTACACCTATTAATACTGACTCAGAATTGAAATTTTGATTGCATTCATAAACACTTATTTATTACATATCAGATTGTTGTTTGGTAGGACAGAACTTTCATCATTGCTGAAAATAGAGACATGTTGCCAAAGCTTTCCATTTTTCATTCAACTAGTCGGTCACAAGAATACTAAATTTGAATGATACTTTATTCTGCCCGAGAAAAAGGGTGCTGATTGGTTGGATTCTGAGTAGTTGCAACATGGCCATAGAAAATGCACTTGGGAATAGTTAACCCCAAGCTCTTATTTAAATCCAAAGGGAACTTAAATCTGTTTGGCTGAGGCACTGTCATGTGGAAAGCATCAGAAAAGTGTTGTTTAACTTGAAAAGCTATTATGCCTAGATGCATACTTCTCAAGGGTTTACATATACATAGCTTCCATCATGTAGGATTGAGTTAGATAGTGATCCCATCTGATAAGCTTACTTTTGGTTGTTTGTATAAACACATCCCTGCGTTGCTCAGTAAGGATCATCACATTGCAGAATCACAGCTAATGCCAGACATGATTTGGAGATGCCGGTGTTGGACTGGGGTGTACAAAGTTAAAAAATCACACAACACCAGGTTATAGTTCAACAGGTTTAATTGGAAGCACACTAGCTTTCGGAGCGATGCTCCTTCATCAGGTGATAGTGGAGGGCTTGATCGTGACACAGAATGTATAGCAAAAAATTTTTGTGTTACGATCGAGCCCTCCACTATCACCTGATGAAGGAGCGTCACTCCAAAAGCTAGTGCGCTTTCAATTAAACCTGTTGGACTATAACCTAATGCCAGACATGGTGGTCTGAATTTTGAAAGGATAGGCAGGTTGAGTTTGGTCAGCCTGTTGCAAACTGCCAGAGATGTGCTGTTTGATATGATTCACTAAGCATTGGATTGTATGGAATCAAATCAGCACTAAAATTCATACACCACTTTACTCATTGTATCATATGCAGAATGTCTTTTTGGCTTGAAAAACAGCTTCCGTTACTGGAAAATATCATTCACATTGATATTGCATAATAGTGTGAGATGAGTAGTTTCACCTGTTGATCAAATTATTTTGAGACACCTTACTTTCCAACACAATATTTTTCAGGAGCAAGATAGTGATCTTAGGCCAATTCTCCAGGATGCATGATAACAGGGAGCAATAATCTGATTGTGATGGTTATTTGTCAGCAGTACTCTGAATAGATTATGAAAAATACTAGTTAGTTTAGTTGTCTATATATTTACAATATGTTGCATTTTACAGCATAAAGTTCAAATAATATTGGACTCTTCTTTTTCATTCAGAAGTGTCAATGGTAATGCCAGTCATTGGATTTTGTTTCACAAGTTTGAAGATGTTGTTATCTTCAAATGGAATATTAGAGAGCCTATCACCAGAGACAGGAGACCAGATCTTCCCATGCTGACTTGGGGCCAAATGCATGAGAGGGACTTTAAAAATTGTGTTCGCTGTTTAGATTCCCTCCGCATTTCCAGTGTCAGATATTTTTAGTGGCATGGGGAAGAAGTGATTTAGGAGTCTGAACACTGCTGTCCCAATATTGTCAAATATATTGTGAGAGAGTGCATTTCAGAACTTCCACAATTTTGTTGGGGTGGGCAGGTTTGAGTAGACAATGTATGTCACTTCAGCAGAGAGGTCTTTTGAATGCCAGATGGACTATCTAGTCACTGTATGAAAGGTCATTACAAAATGTGCTGTCTGCTTCAAGTGTCATTATAACATGCAGTAGTCTAACTTGTATCTGTTTTACTGTAGTGAAAGCATATGACCAAGTACGACATCAAAGAGTCCTAGCAAAACTGTAGTCAGTGAGAATGGGGAAATCTCACACTGCTTGAAGTAATACCTACCTCAGAGGAAATTGGTTATAGTTGTTAGAAGTCAATCATCTTGGCTCCAGGACATCTCTGCAGGAGTTCCTCAGGATAGTGTCCTAGGACTAACCTACGATCAGCTGCTTCATCAATGAACATTCCTCCTTTTAAGGTCAGAAGGGAGGATGTCCATTGATAACTGCACGATATTCAGAATCATTCATGACTTCTTAGATACAGAATCAGTCTGTGTCCATAAGCAGCAAGACCTGGACAACATCTGTACTTGGATTAATAATTAGCAAGCAACATTACACCTTTCAAGTGCTAGGCAACACCATCTCCAACAAGAGAGAATATAATCAATTTTTTGGCATTAAGCAGCATTACAATTACCAAGCTTCCTATTGGAATATCCTGGAGTTACCTCTGACCAGAAACTGAACTGGACTAATCGTATGAACACGAGGCTGAAAGAGCAGGTCAGCGGAGAGGAATTCTAAATGAGGAACTTTCCTTCTGACTTACCAGTTCTTGTCTATCCATTCCAAGTCAAAGGTCAGGAGTGTGATGTAACACTTCACAATTGTCTTGATGAATGTAACTCCAACAACATTCAAGAAGCTCAACATCTATCAGGATAAAGCAGCCCAATTGATTGGCATAACATCTACCACCTTCAATATTAAACTTCTTCATCACAAATGTACAAGAACTGCATTATATACAATCTTCAATATACATTATGTTAACTCACCAAGCCTCTTTCAACAAACATATGATCTCTACCATCTAGAAGGAAAAGGGCAAAATATTAATGGGAGTACCAATACCAGCAAGGTTCCTTCCATAACACATGCCATCCTCACTTGGAACTATACTGCCTTTCCTTCACTGGTCAAAATCCTGGAGCTCCCTTCCTAATAGCCTTGTGAATCTGTACACCACAAAGTGTAACAATATAAGATGACTACTCTCCACCATTTCCCAAGGCAACCCAGATTGGGCAATAAATGCTGACCTAGCCATTGTTGTCCACATCCTATCAGTGAATAAAAAAAAATCATTCAATGATCCTTTATTTGAAAAGATAAGTGGCCATTATAAATAAAGCTGAAAAGTTGTTACCTTTGACAAATAACGGGCTCTCAAGACATTGTGAAAGTCTTCAAATGCTTTAGAGTGGATTATCGACAGGACAAAGTGCTATTCCATGTTACAAAGTTTTGAAGAGCTAGACCAATTTGAAATTTCAGAGTGTAATTGTATAAAATGTCCTCATCACTTTCATATTTTATTTACTGATGCCATCAGTTTGGTTGTTTTAAAGTTTTGATAAAAGTTGGAGCTTTTGGCTGTATTCAAGCCCCTAATGAACACTGCTCAAGATTTTTTTTTACACAGCTACACTGGGAAATGTGAACTTGATATTTTGACAGTTTTATGAGCTTCTGAATTGGACAAATGTTTTCAGTGGATTTTCAAATACTGTTTATGTTTGCACTTTCCAAATAGTTCAAGTGTTTTTATATGGTTCATATTTAGAATGAATACTGGGTGGGGGAGAGGGTGTAGATTGTGGAAGGTTTCAAAACTGAAAAAACTGTTATGAGAATAGACTGAAGAAGTTGGAACTGTTCTCTTTGGAGAGAAGATGACGGAGAGGAGATTTAATAGAAATTTTCAAAACTATTAGAGTAGATAGAGAGAAACTATTTCTGCTTGTAAAGAAATGAATGAGAAGGCATAGGTATTTAGTGATATGCAAATGAAGGCATAGTGATGTGCAAGAAAATGTTTTCACACAATGAGTCATTTGGCAATGACATGTATTACTTGGACATGTGGTGAAGGCAGGTACAATACAGCCATTTAAGAGAAGATAGTAAGGACTGCAGCTGGAAGTGAGAGTCGATAAAATGTGGAGTTGGAAAGGCACAGCTGGTAAGTCAATATTTCAGGTCAGGACCCATTATCAGCACTGGCAAATTGGATGATTATTTAGGTAGAAATGGAGTGCATGGATGTGGAGAAAAGGAAGGATGTGTGCTCTCTAAGTGATAGAATGGATGTAGGCATGATGAGCTGAATGGTCTCTTATTCTGAACAATTCTGTGATACTGTGTGAGGGGTATTTGAAGGGATTATCAGGTGGGGGATGTTACAGGGGGTGAAGTAGCTTTGAAGTGGTTAAATGGAGTAGAACGTGAGGGTTGCAAGGAGTCAGACACTGATTTGCAGAACTGAACTGTTTTCTCTGCGAATGTTAGCAAGTCTTTTAATTTGACCATGGCATGCCAAACATGAAGACATCGCTATCTGCACCAGATAGATGTCCAGTTAACTGACACTTCTAGGTAGGAGGTAGGACTTTGATGCTAAGAAATTTGCCAACACCCAATTTCTACTTCCAACATAAAATTTAGACCAGAGTCTTCAGTTAAGAGAAAAGTCTCATTGGACCAGCTGCATTGGTACAACACCCATTTGGCAAGAGCCCTTTAATTCATAATTCCACACATGAAACTCATTGATCGTTCAATAAGTGAATTGTTTGATTTGACATTAAACAGGCTCAATTCTTAAAATATCCTGGGAAAGTCTGTATTAAAATCCTACTGTACCAAATATTTCAACGCATTCAGAATTGAAATGTTTGTTTGTTATGTGCTTAATCCATCAAATTAAACATTTGGAAGCAGTCATTACAGGCTGGTGTCAATCCTGCAATGACAGGATTAGATTGTGTGGTCTTGAGCTTGCTCAGTGGCAAGACAGCCATCATCTGAATCAAATTAGTACCAAAAAGTCAGGGTTGATTCTCATTCTGGTTGAGATAGGCTTTGGGCCTGCCACCTCACCCTGTCTAGTCAGCAAGCCACAACATAATCTGCGGTTTTGATCACCCTCAATATTCAAGGATGTTACCTATTAAGATAATTAGACTGTGCATATTATACATACTTCCTGCCCTGTGTTTACTGACCCAAGGTTTTGAACTTTTAATGGCACAGAGTTAGTTATTTGCTCCAACATCTCATCATGGGCACTGGGGTCACTTTAAGATCTGTGAATAGTATAAATATGACAATATTAGATTGTTCACTGTTCACTCTGCTCTCAAACTCCTCTTTTTTGAAGTTAATTGAATTTAATATTGTATGAGATGTTTCACAGCTGGTCAACTCAATGCCATTTTTTATGCTTTCTCTAAACATTAAAATTACACATATCTTGTCAGCTTTGACTATTGCCCAGGAGTAAACAAAATCTTACTCCAGAGCTCATTCACCAATTTGAGGTGATCTAAGTTTTAGGTTATCCAGCTATTTTGTGGCTTGAATTTTGCTAACTGTCAAGTATGAGGGTCAGGTTTGATGTACTCTTGCCCTGTAGCTTTGATAGAAGTAGTCTGATACTTCAAAAAAAGGTTGAAATACCATCTGTACAATTACAGCAGGATTTCTGCTGCTATTTCACTCAAACTGCAATGGATTAACTGCTGAAACACATCTCCTCTGATCCATGAGTAGAGTGTACTCTTCTTGGGACATAGAAATAATTGAAAAGGAAGGATTTTACTAGCCCACAAATGTAACAAAAAACATTATTGTCCAATGCATTAGACTGTAATCATGTAATAGGAAAGCTGAGGATAATCATATTTCTGATTAGTAATTATTAGTGAGTAGTAGATTATCATTGGTTTGCATTCTCAAAAATCATACGGGTTGTTCTGCTATAACATGCGTTTCATTAACAAGAATTCGCTATAATGTAATTGACAATTTGGGGACACTGTTTCTAAAGCGCGAAGTTTTAAAGTGTGTATTGGTTAAAAAGTGATTCCTGTCCCATTAGTTTAAATGGTGCTGCTATTACACAATTTTCTAATAACACAGGATTACAGAAGAACAGAACTACCGCATTATAGCAGAATTGAAAGTATTCATATTTAACCTTTTGTGTATTTGTCATGTATATACAATTTTTTTCAGCATTCTGAATATTTTATCTTGTATTACAGAATTGAAAGCAAATTCATTGTTAAAACCGGACTCCAGGTAAAGTTCCCCATATTGTTAATTCCAGACAGGATGTCCTGAACTGTTAAGGTTCTGGATGAGGAAGAATGAACTGGTTGTCTTTCTTTATTCACACACCCATTTAGTTAGTTGCAACAAGGTTAATTGATAAAGGATTCCTTCCCTTCTGGATATCTCTCTCCCAGTCACAAATTAAACTATGCTTTGAAAGATGCCGACTTAACCAAGACTTTTCAAATTAAGAAAAAGACGGAGCATAAATTAATTATCACACAAGAGAAGAAATACTAACACAAAGACATGCACCCATTCATTTTCTGAGCTTTGGTCATATTTTCACTTCTAACTGGTCTCTTTCATTTCTGGACTGGGCATTTGCAATCACATTGAATTTGCCAGCCATGTTGGTGACGTATAAGTGGTATGGTTGAAGGAACAAGCTCCAACAAAATGACTGAAACATTAAAATTTCCATAAAAGTTTACAAGTCATGGTTACAGTATAGACTGTAGTCTCTCTGTGCCCATTTTGAACATATATCTCAAAGTGTTTGAGGGACAGTAATAATTCAAGTGTTTCCTCCTCCGCTGTGGATAGTGCTTCTGATCTGTTTTAATGAAGTTTTTAATGATGTGCTATTTAGTCTGTTTATTAGAGAATTGTCTTCTTGAAAAAGGACTGCCCCCTACTCCAATGTCATGCTCATCAGTAGCTACTTTAAGTAAGACCATAAGACATAGGAGTGGAAGTCAGGCCATTTGGCCCATCGAGTCCAATCCACCATTTAATCATGGCTGATGGGCATTTCAATTCCACTTAACCGCACTCTCCTCGTTGTCCTTAATTCCTTGCGAGATCAAGAATTTATCAATCTCTGCCTGGAAGACATTTAACAACCCAGCCTCCACTGCGCTCTGTGACAATCAATTCCACAGGCCCACCACTATCTGGCTGAAGAAATGTCTCCTCATTTCCATTCTAAATTGACCTCTTCTAATTTGAAGGCTGTGCCCATGGGTCCTAGTCTCCCCGCCTAACAGAAACAAATTCCCAGCATCTACCCTTTCTAAGCCATGCATTATCTTGTAAGTTTCTATTAGATCACCCCTCAATCTTCTAAACTCTAATGAATATAATCCCAGGATCCTCAGCCGTTCATTGTATGTTGGGTCTACCATTCCAAGGATCATCCGTGTGAGTCTCAGCTGGACACGCTCCACTGCCAGTATGTCCTTCCTGATGTGTGGATCCCAAAATTGGACACAGTATTCTATTTGGGCCCTTACTAGAGCTTTATAAAGTATCAGAAGCACATTGCTGTTTTTATATTCCAATCCTGTTGCGATAAATGACAACATTGCATCTGCTTTCTTAACCACGGACTCCACCTGTAAGTCAACCTTTAGAGAATCTTGGACTAGCACTCTCAGATCCCTTTGTATTTTGGCTTTATGAATTTTCTCACTGTTTAGAAAATAGTCCATGCCTGTATTCCTTTTTCCAAAGTGCAAGACTTCGCATTTGCTCACGTTGAATTTCAGCCATTTCCTGGACCAATCTCCTAAGCAGTCTAAATCTTTCTGCAACCTCCCCACCTCCTCAGTACTATCTGCCTGTCGGCCTAACTTCGTATCATCATCGAACTTCGCCAGAATGCCCCCCAGTCCTTTCATCCAGATCATTAATGTATAAAGTGAATAGCTGCGGCCCCAACACTGAACCCTGTGGGACACCATTTGTCACCAGCTGCCATTTTGAAAAAAGAACCTTTATCTCAACTCTCTGCCTTCTGTTAGACAGCCAATCCTCAATCCATGCCAGTAGCTCACCTTGAACACCATAGGTCCTCACCTAACTCAACAGCCTCCCATGAGGCACCTTATCAAAAGCCTTTTGGAAGTCTAGATAGATAACATCCACTGGGTCTCCTTGGTCGAACCTTCTTGTTACCTCTTCAAGGAATTCTAACAGAGTTGTCAGGCACGACCTCCCCTTACTAAATCCATGCTGACTTCTTCTAATCCGACCTGCACTTCCAAGAATTTAGAAATCTCATCCTTAACGATGGATTCGAGAATTTTATTTACAATGGAGATTAGGCTAATCGGCCTATAATTTTCCACCTTTTGTCTTGATCCTCTCTTAAACAAGGGGGTTACAACAGCAACTTTCCAATCATCTGAGAGTTTCCCCGACTACAGTAATGTTTGAAGGATCATAATCAGCGCCTCCGCTATTTCCTCAGCCACCTCCCTCAGAACTCTAGGATGTAGCCCACTGTGGCCAGAAGATTTATCAATTTTTAGACCTTTTAGCATTTCTAGAATTTTTTCTTTTGTAATGGCTACCATACTCAACTCTGGCCCCAACTCTCCTTAAATACTTCTTTAAAGTGTGGAACTAGAAGCACAGGCTCACATCTTAAAATGGCTTTCAGCATTACAAAACAGCTTGGTATTTTTCAGTCCATATTAGCTTTGCTTTTTTTTTCTGCAGTAGGTCAGTGCTATAATACTGAAGGTTGAGATGAATATTTCGTACAACCACAGATTCCCAAGAAGCTCATTATTTTCTGTTTTGTTATGTGAATGGGAGACTGTGTTGCTGCTTCTATCTTTGAAGCCCTGGGTAGTACACTTCCTTGACCTCTAAATATTTTAGATAGGTCAATTGGACTTTAGCGAACTCAATGTTTGTGAGATTCACAACTAAGTCAATGATTGTATTTTGCAGAGGAGGACTTACAGTTGCTGCATGTGCATTTCCTAGTGTTGTTATATGCTAGGAAGTTGGTTTGCTACACCACCCAATTAGATAAGGCTGCTGCTATCCAGCTCCTTAGTTTTTGAAACACGGCTGAAGCATATCGAAGTTCAGCTAGCATCACCTAACACTGGGATAACCCCTGGAGTTGTGAAGACTGAGAATTCTTCTTGTGTGCAGCAATTAATCAATTCATTCATTTGTTAATTCAAGAAAGCCTGGTTAAATTGACTCCTTTAAAGCATAATGTTCAATTGGATCCAGGAGAGAGGTGACCACAAGAGAAAAGATCCTTTCTAAATAAATCTTGTGACGACCAATTAAGGGTCTGCCAGAATAAAGAACAGGGGAGCCAGTTCAACCCTACTCTGTCCCAGCCTAACCGCTTAGGGAACCCCATGTGGAACCGTAATGAATCGGGGAACCTGTCCAGGGGTCTGGTGATAACAGTATACACATGAAATACATTTAATTGTATTGCTTAAGAGTATGGTAGGTGTTTTTCCTTATTTTAAAAATGTACATGTCACTAAAATGGTGCTTTTGCTGTTAATTAAAATACTAACCTGGAATCTCTGCTCAGTAATGATACTGGGCAATTTTTCCAATACTATATTTTTTCATCATTGCAGCTCGGTCTTTTTGTCTGAGATGCAACAGTGATCTCTCAGGATAGCTATTCAGAGAACAATGAAGAGGAGTAACAGAGAGGAATGGGTGTATGCGTGCACACCCAAATGTGTACCTAATTTGTGTGTGTATCTGCGCATGAATGCAGGCGTGTTAACGTATCTGTGTCTGTGTGTGTACTGGTAATTAAACATTTACATAGATTAGATTAGATTAGATTAGATTTGATTTGATTAGATTACTTACAGTGTGGAAACAGGCACTTCGGCCCAACAAGTCCACACCGACCCGCCGAAGCGCAACCCACCCATACCCCTACATTTACCCCTTTACCAAACACCACGGGCAACTTAGAGTTATTTCCTTAATTTGTTTTTCAGTAAAAGTTTTGCACAAAACTTACTTATCTGTGACAAGTATTTTCATTTGAAATGCAGTGATTATGCAGCAATCAGATTCATTCCACATTGGTAAAAAAAACACGCATTTGCAAAGTCTTTGATTTTCACGAATTTGTTGTAAATAATTTTGGTATTATCATCCAAATGTGGTGACCTTATTCCACACCTCTCAAAGAATAGGTTTTTTTCCTGCCTTACTTTAGTTTCAAATCCCTTGCTGTAAATAGATGGTTGAAATGAGTGAAAAGGAACTTCTTGCTGGCCACCCTTGTGAACATGTATCCACTGCAGTGAAATGTGACTGCTGTTTCAGAAACAATTGTGCACCGGAAATGGTGGAGGCAAAGAAATTTTTGATTTCCATTCTAATTTAACTTTTCCGTTCTATATTCATGAGGCACTAAATTTGGAGAAACCAAATTGACTCACGCACTCCTGACCTTTGTCCTGCTATCCATAATAAATAAGTAGATTTTAACTTGGTCAGAATTAATTACAGTTAATTTAGATCCCTTTCTGATTCTGGGTGAAAGTGACAAAATAATGATGACAAAACCACCATTAAGTTGATTTACTGCATGTGTAAAACTAGTAGGTTGATGAATCACCTATTACTAATTCATTGTAAATTTTTAAATTTATTCACTTTTTTTTCCAGATGAGAACTAGTTTAACCCAGTTCACAATGGAAGTACTTGCTGAGGCAAGCTAAAATAAAGGGTTCCAATCAACTTTAGCTAATGGGCAGTACACATGCACAAGCAGAATTTGGAACAGTACCTGAACAGTACCTTTCATAGTCGGAGGTGTATATACACTCTTCTTTCTCTGTTGAGGTGACATCTCGGCATTCTGGAAATTTAAAAAAAAAACACATCAATAATATTCAGTCTGTGGGATCTCACAGACTCACTAATCAATCCTGAGGAATACGCTAAAAGACTAGTGTTAGGAATTGAAGGAATGTGTTATTGATAAAGCTTTCAAAAATTATGAACTGATCAAAACAGCATAAATAGAGTCATAGAGATGTACAGCATAAAAACAGACCTTTCGGTCCAACCCATCCATGCCAACCAGATATCCCAACCCAATCTAGTCCCACCTGCCAGCACCCGGCCCATATCCCTCCAAACCCATCCTATTCATGTACCCATCCAAATGCCTTTTAAATGTTACAACTGTACCAGCCTCCACCACTTCCTCTGGCAGCTCATTCCATACAAGTACCACCTTCTGTGTGAAAGTGTTGCCCCTTAGGTCTCTTTTATATCTCTCTACTCTCACCCTAAACCTATGCCCTCTAGTTCTGGAATCCCACACCCCAGGGAAAAGACTTTGTCTATTTATTCTATCCATGGACCTCATAATTTTGTAAACCTCAATAAGGTCACCCCTCAGCCTCCGATGCTCCAGGGAAAACAGCCTGCCCCAGCCTGTTCAGCCTCTCCTTATAGCTCAAATCCTACAATCCTGACAACATCCTTGTAAATCTTTTCTGAACCCTTTCAAGTTTCACAACATCTTTCCGATGTGCAAGAGGCCAGAATTGCATGCGATATTTCAACAGTGGCCTAACCAATGACCTGTACAGCCATAACATGACCTCCCAACCCCTGTACTCAATACTCTGACCAATAAAGGAAAGCATACCAAACGCCTACGCACTATCCTACCTACCTGCGACTCCACTTTCAAGGAGCTATGAACCTGCACTCCAAGGTCTCTTTGTTTAGTAACACTCCCTAGGACCTTACCATTAAGTGTATAAGTCCTGCTAAGATTTGCTTTCCCAAAATGCAGCACCTCACATTTATCTGAATTAAACTCCATCTGCCA
>NC_057716.1:40264264-40269963 GCF_004010195.1 Chiloscyllium plagiosum
CTTGCCCACCACCGACGTCAGGCTCACTGGTCTATAGTTCCCTGGTTTGTCCTTACCGCCCTTCTTAAACAGTGGCACCACATTAGCCAACCTCCAGTCTTCCGGCACCTCACCTGTGACTATTGATGATACAAATATCTCAGCAAGAGGCCCAGCAATCACTTCTCTAGCTTCCCACAGAATTCTAGGGTACACCTGATCAAGTCCTGGGGAGTTATCCACCTTTATGCATTTAAAGACATCCAGCATTTCCTCCTCTGTAATATGGACATTTTTCAAGGTGTCATCATCTATTTCCCTACTTTTTATGTCTTCCATATCCTTTTCCACAGTAAATACTGATGCAAAATACTCGTTTAGTATCTCCCCCATTTTCTGTGGCTCCACACAAACGCCTTCTTGCTGATCTTTGAAGGGCCCTATTCTCTCTCTCGTTACTGTTTTGTCCTTAATGTATTTGTAAAAGCCCTTTGGATTCTCCTTAACTCTATGTGTCAAAGCTATTTCATGTCCCCTTTTTGCCCTCCTGACTTCCCTCTTAAATAAACTCCTACTGCCTTTATACTCTAAGAATTCACTCAATCTATCCTGTCTATACCTGACATATGCTTCCTTCTTTTTTCTTAACCAAACTTTCAATTTCTTTAGTCATCCAGCATTTCCTATACCTAACAGCCTTTCCTTTCTCCCTAACAGGAATATACTTTCTCGGAATTCTTGTTATCTCATGTCTGAAGGCTTCCCATTTTCCAGCTATCCCTTTACCTGCGAACATCTGCCCCCAATCAGCTTTTGAAAGTTCTTGTCTAATACCATCAACATTGACCTTTCTCCAGTTTAGAACTTCAACTCTTAGATCTGGTCTATCCTTTTCCTTGTATGCTTACTTTGATGAACTACTTTTATTATTAACAGAAGCAAGAAATAGTCTACCTTAGTGGTTCTATTAAAATAAATCCTGTTATTTGCAATCATACATTTAACCAGTCATCTGAACCGCTTTCACATTCTCCACTGTGAAAAACATTATTTTTCTGTTTGAAATTCTTTTATAAGTAAATTAAATGCACAAACACTTCCTAGAAGTCGAATTAGTGTTTCAAGAGTATAAATTAATTAGAATCCTGTTCTCACATTTTCACCATTTCCAGAATTAATAGGGCTCAGCACAATTCTGATCCATAGGAATCAATAATTTAGCTACTGTTACGTGATAGATTGCAAAATGGTATTACATAATACTTTATTTTTGAGTCTAAATTTGAACACGTGGTGGGAATGGGATGGGGGATGGGGAAATGGAGGGGGAGTGGGGAAGTGATGTTGGAGGAGATCAAGAATCAAACTGGATTGGGTCCTGTGAGAGCAGTGGGCTCTAATTTGGGGTCAGCAACATTCCACACCCAATGGTGTTCTCATTCTAGCATTCACCATGTTGATTCAGGTTGCCTTATACTACACTGGTCAACCTCCTGAACAAAGCAATGAACTAAGTGGAATATATAAATAAATGTCCTTCACCTTTCACAAACTGGAATGTAGGAACATTTTTTTTTCAGCTTCCTAGCCCAGCCCAGCTACTCTTTCACCGAACAGCAAACTGACTGTGTCCCAGTGTTATTTAAAGCAGTGTGCAGTGAAGTCTCTGTTTGATGGCTTTAAGCTTGCAGCAGATGTCTTGGCTTCTGATGCTGAATATTGATGAGGCAAATGACTTTTAACAGCTTTAGCACTTTGTAAAGATCTTCAGCCATATTTGTTGCTTTTAAAATGGATATTTTACTGCATCCTCACTTAGAGCTAAAGGAAGAGGAGGTGCAGTGAACATGACAATGAAAAATGGCAACTGCTGATGCACACACACAAAAAAAATGCTGAGCACAGGAAACCTCAATGCACAATTCTTCCACATAGGGTCTATTTCTTCAGCTGAAGTGTGGAACAATGTGCCCGCAGACTGCACTTCACAAGTAGACTCTTCCACATTTACCAGCAAATGCTCTCAGCTGGGCATGTGCAGCACTGCCTCTGGCTATTGAGACACATATGAATCTCAATATGAATCAACAGCCATTTTGAGCTGCATCAGAATACATTCCCAGTGTCAGTGAATTTTCATAATTCAGTGTACAACAAATACACCCTTCAACAAGAGGAACAATTCTGTCACCTTCCTTGTGAAAGCAATCAAACTACAGAAGAAAGCCCTTTGACTCCCCAACAGTGATAGCCTCCTAAAAGTTCAGGGAACAATTGAATACACACATATTGTTCTCAACCTCTGTACGAAGAGCCCAGAACATTCTTGGACAGAAAGAGCGGCTGATGTGTAACTACAGGCAATAAATAATGCAGGGAAGGCAATGGTGTAGATGTAATGTCACTGGGCTAATAATTCAGACTGAGAGAAAGTGAGGATTGCTGATGAAGGGCTTATGCCTGAAAGGTCGACTGTTCCTTGAATGCTGCCTGACCTGCTGGGCTTTTCCAGCACCACACTTTTTAACTCTAATAATTTAGAACCCCAGGCTAATGCTTTGGGAAAATTGGTTTATACCTCACATGGCAGACGGTGAAATTTGAACTCAATAAAATAAATTGGTATAGAAAGCTGGCCTAATGGTAACCATTGTCCATTTTCCCAGCTGGTTCACTAATGCGCTTTAAGGAAAGAAACCTGGTCTGGCCAACATGCAACTCCAGGCCTACAAAAATATAGTTGACTCTTAATGACTCAGAGCAGGGGTTAATCAGCAATGGCTAAGTAATGCCCATAGCTCATGAATGGATGAATAAATAAAGGTATGAGGTTCATTTCCTGGCAGTTTTCATTCAATGCCAGTCTTTGACCTTCTCTTCCTCTACTTATTCCATCTGGTTAGAGATTAGCTGCTTCAAGACAAGGATGTAGAAACACCTATCCTGTGGTTTCATAAAGAACTTGAGTGCAGTGGCTGAGCAATGCTGCCATCAAAAGCCCTTCCAGAATACCTGAGGGAGTTCCAGAATTGTCTTGATTTTCCTTCGTTCCCCACAACTTGTCCTGTAAAAGACACAGCCAATGTGGCCACCTTGTGAAGATGATATGGAAGGGCTATGAAGTTGAGGGACGAAGACAGCGAAGGATAATGAGGACAGCATGGGCCTGCAGCGCTGCACCACTATCAGCTCTGCATTAGCAACTAATTCATAAGGCTCTGTTCTATTATCCCCTCCCTTTCCAACTCCCCAATAATCCCTGTAACCTTCACAATTAACCTTTATACCCAGCTATGGGATATCCGAAATGCCCACAAAGTAAATACGCAATATTTGTGAAGTGGTTGACCTAGAATCACATAAAATAGGTTTGTGATGATATAGAAAAACTAAAAAAAACCTAGTGCAAAGAGCAGGCACTGTCTTTTACACTTCAGTATTTATGGTGATACTCCTAACAGACATTTATCTGGTGGCAACAGAATGGGAAGTCAAAGATCTCCTCTACATTGGGGAGACAGGACACCTACTTACAGAACGCTTCAGAGAACATCTCCAGGACACCCACACCAACCAACCCCACTGCCCCATGGCCGAACACTTCAAGTCCCCCTCCCACTCCACCAAGGACATACAGGTCCTGGGCCTCCTCCATCGCCACTCCCTAACCATCTGACGCCTGGAGGAAGAACACCTCATCTTCTGCCTTGGGACCCTCCAACTACATGGGATCAATGTGGATTTCACCAGTTTCCTCATTTCCCCTCCCCCCACCTTATTACAGATCCGACACCCCAACTTGGCATCGCCCTCATGAACAGTCCGACCTGTCCATCTTCCTTTTCACCAATCTGTTCCACCCACTCTCAGCTACCTCCCCCCAGCCCCACCTCCTCCCATTTATCTCCTCCCTCCTTGGCTCACAAGCCTCATTGCTGATGAAGAGCTTTTGTCTGAAATGTCAATTTTCCTGCTCCTCGGATGCTGCCTGACCTGTTGTACTTTTCCAGCACCACACCCTTGACTTTGATCTACAGCATCTGCAATCCTCACTTTCTCCTGGTCAACGATTCAAGTCTTAAGTAAGTTGTGGTGAGCAATCTTGAAGAATTATCATCATAGTGGGCCCAGTTATAGATAGCAGTTATAGATCAGTGACAACTAATGCAGTCTGGGTCAACTGGTACCAATGTGAACAATGGGGAAATGAACTTTCATTTGACAGAGATAGTATATGGCACTTCCATGTTCTCTATGCCGCTGTCATTGAATGGCCTCTCAGTATTCATACTGTTCTCCACAAGTAGAGAGCCCAGGACTGAGGTGATGTTTTGGAAGCCCTTTTCAAAATTTTCATCTCTCTTTGAAAGCTAGAGTAGTCCCAAGATGGCAGCAAGCTGATGATCTATTTAAATTGCCAGTGAAATTATAGAATCTGTAGGTTCTAATGCAGTGTTTATAGAGCTGACTACATGCTCATAATTGGATGTGTTGCCTCCATGCTTACTACACAGAATGTTCCCTCCATGTTCCCCTGAATTATGCAAATGTTTACTGGTAGGCAGCCAAAGCAGTACATGGCTTGACAGTCCTCTTCTGTAAGGCAAAAGTGAGGACTGCAGATGCTGGAGATTAGAGCCAAGATTAGAGTGGTGCTGGAAATGCACAGCAGGTCAGGCAGCATCCGAGGAGCAGGAAAATCGACGTTTCAGGCAGGAGTCCTTCATCAGTCCTCTTCTGTAAGCTAGGCCTTGGAAATCATCACCCATTCCTTCTGAAACTTTCTTTGAGAGCAAGGTTACTCAGCAGCATTTGGTTCTTGGACTATCAGATTCCCATACCCTTACTTCTCTATGTTATACTGAAGTTCAGACTCCTCTACTGACCCTCTACGTCATACAGGTTCCCAGTTGTGAGTTGGTGCTTAAGAGAAAGACTGAGGGATATATTATCTCCAAAGGCGGCTTCTTCCTTTGAACAGAGGATACTATTCCTGAAGAAGGGCTTATGCCCGAAACGTCGATTCTCCTGCTCCTTGGATGCTGCCTGACCTGCTGCGCTTCTCCAGCAACACATTTTCAGCTCTGATCTCCAGCATTTGCAGTCTTCACTTTCTCCTCCAAGCAAAGAGTCATTTAAGCTCAAAGCAGGGCCACATTCTCATGCGCGGTATATAGAGTCATAGAGATGTACAGCATGGAAACAGACCCTTCGGTCCAACCCGTCCATGCCGACCAGATATCCCAACCCAATCTAGTCCCACCTGCCAGCACCACACCCATATCCCTCCAAATCCTTCCTATTCATATACTCATTCAAATGTCTCTTAAAGGTTGCTATTGTATCAGCCTCCACAACATCCTCTGGCAGCTCATTCCGTACAAATACCACCCTCTGCGTGAAAAGGTTGCCCCTTAGGTCTCTTTTATAACTTTGCCCTCTCACCCTAAACCTATGCCCTCTAGTTCTTGAGTTCCCCCATCCCAGGGAAAAGACTTTGTCTATTTATCCTATCCATGCCCCTCATAATTTTGTAAACCACTATAAGGTCACCCCTCAGCCTCTGACACTCCAGGGAAAACAGCCCCAACTTGTTCAGCCTCTCCCTATAGCTCAAATTCTCCAACCCTGACAACATCCTTGTAAATCTTTTCTGAACCCTTTCAAGTTTCACAACATCTTTCCGATAGGAAGGAGACCAGAATTGCATGCAATATTCC
>NC_057716.1:40270228-40309402 GCF_004010195.1 Chiloscyllium plagiosum
CCACCCTCTGTCTTCTACCTTTGAGCCAGTTTTGTATCCAAATGGCTAGTTCTCCCTGTATTCCATGAGATCTAACCTTGCTAATCAGTCTCCCATGGGGAACCTTGTCGAATGCCTTACTGAAGTGCATATGGATCACATCTACTGCTCTGCCCTCATCAATCTTCTTTGTTACTGATGGAGAGAATTTATTCAGAAGAGGGTAAGATGATCAAACCTATGATCTTCTAGTTTCACTGTCTCCTGACAGTCCTTCCCAATGTGGACAGGATATGGAAGGAACATCTCCTGTAAATTCCTGTTCTATATTGTGCACCAGCTTATGGGTTTGTGAAAAGTTATAAAGGTATTAATGTCAGGATAGAATAATGTTGCAGGAAACATGGCAGAACAGTGGAAAACTAAAGACCAAGATCGGATGGGGAGGGGAGATAGTAAAGGCAGGATCGGGTTTGGTGTTGCCAGTAGCACCCAAAGGAAATTAGTAAAGTGAGCACTCGTACTGTTCTTTCATGCTCTACACTCAATAAATGTGTCATCCAAATCCCTGATGCCTGTGTTCTTACTCCCACCAATCTCATTTTCTTTTCATTTCTGTGCTCACTGATCTGAATTTTCTTCTGGTCAACCAGGGCTTTGATTTAATATTATGATGCCCGTTTTCACATCCTCCATTCTCTCCCTATCTCTGTAATCAGTTCTATGACTCTCAAAGATACCTGTACTAATTGATTTTGGCCTCTTGACCATCTACATCATTAATGACTACACACCCACTGGTATCTATGCCTTGAGCTGCCTCGGACCAAAGTTCTGGAATTCCCTCCCTAAACCCCTCTGTTCCTGTCATCATTCTTTTAAACCTCCATCTTTGAAGTTTTGGTTATCTATCCTAATCTCTCTTTACATAGCTCAGTATCAAATTTCATTTGATAAGTCTTCGAAAAAGTCCCTCAAAACATTTTACTGCCTAAATGTAAGATATTGGTGTGGATGTCAGAAAACAGTGATGGGAGGTGGGGAAGAGAAGGGTTGTGAATGTTGAAACAACACACAGTGTGAGCTAAGGTAACAGAACAGAGATGTAAATAAGACTCTTATCAGTATCGGTGATACCACTGAATTTCATTCGACCTTGTCACCAGGTCTTAGGTTCAATGTGGTTGGCATTCTCCAGATCCACCACCTCTGACTGTGACTCTGCAAATTGCTTAAGCACTTTTCTCCCACTGGAACGAACCTGGTAGCTCCTTCATTCTGATCACTCCCACACTGACATTTGCTGCACAGCGTCACAGAAATTGGGGGCTATTGAGCTTTGTCATTTCTCTTTATCTGAAAGTGAATGATCTCACAATGGGCTAAGTGTACCTCAGCGCCATGAAGTGTTGGCAAACGTAAATGGCAATTACATCTCTGGCCCTTACCCATCCACACAGATGCAAAAATTAACAAGTCAATCAACAGTTTGCAGAGGGCTCATTACATATGTTAAAATCAGATATTCCTTCCAGTTTAGCATAAGAACATTGTCAGAGTTGTGTTTTAATACCTCTCCAATCACATGCTAGTTCTCAGCAATTTTCCAATTTCTCAAACCATGTTTCAGATGCTTGGAATTTTAATCATAGCAATATTTTTGATTTTAAAACCTTGAATATTTCTATCTGATGTGTTTAATGTTTAACTTCTAAATAGTTGCTTTAGAATCCGATGTCTCTGCCTAAAATTAGTGAGTGCAGATTTGAATAGTTTACAACAATGTGAAAGAGTTATTAAAATAGCTATATAAATGGTTATCTATAAGAGCCTTCATTACAATTTCAATGCTGTCTATTAATAGCAGGAATATGATCAGCCTATTTTTATTAATGTATGCAGGAAATCGTAAATATATTGTTCAACTTACCTCACCTTGTGGATTGTTCTCCCTCTTTTCATCTACTTCTGAATAAGAAAATAAAAAAATTAAAAACAGATATACTCTTTTAGGATCAATAGATATATAACATTGCACATGTAATTAAATATTTCGTTTGATATAGGTTCTAAATTAATTACTAGAGCTTCTACATTATCTTAGTTTAGTCCTGTCTATAACAGCATGCAACCAGTACAAATAGCTGTGCTTGGGTATCTATCTAGACTAATTTGAGTGACACTGTAGCTAATGACTGCATTACATTCTGCTGGCTGTCAAACTCAACACATTTTTCATCTTGCAATAAGATGTGATTTGGATTAATCATTTTAAGGTCGATCAAAATGAGGAGGTAATTTTGAAAAGTCACCAAGACATTTAAATGGAGTGACAGGTTCTGATCTGCAATCATCTCATTTACCCAATTCACAGGATGTCTAGTTAAGTGAAATTGAACTTATAGACAAAGGATAGGTGACTTATATTATTATGTGCTGTCATCAGTCTACTGATGTCTATTCCAGCAAAAGAATTGTGTGCTCCCATATGTCACCATTATGATTGATGAGTTGGAATGTGATGCTGATGCATTCTATATCAGTTGTTAAAAGCATTCTCTGATATGGCTTAGCAATTGCTCAGCTCTGCGTAAATTTCATGGCATAGGTATATGAGATCATATTTCATTCATTACTACACACACCTTGCAGTACAAATATGAACAAAAACTATTCTCAGCAGCAAATCAGATCATTGAATACAAAAAATCTTCCTTGTTAGCTCTACGTAATATAAAGAAAAAATGAATATGTCCCACTCTGAAGACAATTTGTGACTTGTTTAATTTTTTAAAAGATCATTCAGTCCTAAATGTGCAACAGCTAATTAATCAGGATGATTCATCAAACTGCACTTTCGTTGCATAAAGGTTAGAACTTGAATGATCAAAATAGAAATTTCAAACATGATCCTTTATTTCAAGTTTAAGGTTTTCTAAATCAGCCAAGGAAACCTTATTAATTTTTCCCAAATCTCTCCAACCACAGATATTCATTCCCAAATCTCCCCCACCACAGATATACATTCCCAAATCTCCCCCACCACAGATATACATTCCGACATAAGGACCAGGAGTTGAAGAAGGCCATTCAGCCCTTCAAATCTGTTCCACCAGTCAATTAGCTCACAGCTGAGTTGGTTGTGGTTCATATTTCACTTTTCTCTGCCCTCCGCAACAATTGATTATTCTGTCTATATCTATGAATATAAAACAATAACCGAACTTCTAGCATTCTCCATGGAAGAAGGTTCCAAAGACTAACAGCACTGAAACAAGGAATTCCTCCTCATCTCTATTTTGAATCTGTAACTTTTAGTTCTAGATTCAACACAAGAAGAAACATTTTCTCAGTATCTAATCTTCTATGTTTTAACATGATTGTCCCACACTGTCTTAAAGTCCACTAAGTATAGGTTCAACATCAACCTTACTCCATAAGACAACTCATACATCCCAGATTCAATCTACCAAACCTTCTCTGTATAGCCTCCATATTTTTAAAAAAGATTAAATGTGTGTACAATCCTCCAGGTGTGGGCACACCAGTACCCTTTATAGTTGCAGCAATACTTCCCTACTTTTACATTCCACTTCCATTCCAATAATGGCCAACATGTAATTTGCCTTCCAGATTACTTGCTGCACCAGCATGCTGACGTTTTGTAATTCCATGTACTGGAAAATTCTGCAATCTGTCTCCATTCAAAGTTTTCTTTTTGCTTTTCTAACCTCCCTATCAAAGTAGATTGCCTTACACTTTTCACTTTATTTTCCACCTGCCAAATCTGTGCCCACTCACTTAACCTATTTATATCCCTTTGCTGATTCTTTGCATCATCCTCACAACTTGCTACGTACTTTTTTTGTACTATCGGCAAATTTAGCTACAATATTCTCAGTGACTTCATCCAAGTCATAACTATAGCTTACAAGTCATTGAGGCCCTAGCACTGTCACCACAGCACTCCTCAATGTGACAACCTAAAAAGACTCATTTACAGAATTCTCAGATTCCTTTGGGTTAGCCAATGCCCTTTGTCTGCTAATATATCATCCCCAACACCATGAATGTTTAATTGACATGGTAACCTTTTACATGACACCTTATTGCAGACCTTATGGGAATCCAAATGTATCACATCTACAAGATTTCCATTGCCTAAGCCACATGTTACATCCTCAATAAATGAACTGAATTTGTCAAGCATGATTTACCTCTCACAAGACCATGAGAACAAACGATGTTTAAGACACACAAAACACATCAGTATGCTTACAAAAATCCAAACCAAGAATTCCATAGAGAGAAGGGTCATTGTTGCTTGCTATGCTATACATGTTGTTTCCTTATGCAGATTCTCACTTACCCAAATCCAGCATAGCAGAAGTAAAATTTTGTAGCTTTGATCCTCTAATATTTCACAAATATTTAACCAGCCTTCTGGACTGATGTAGACATCAGAACATTCAGTCTTCCAGGTTTGGAGTACACTAGGGTGAAAATGATTCACACTAGCAGTGGTTTCACCATGCCTAATCTTCTTTCCAATGATATCCACAGAACAATAATTCAAACTTATTTTGGAAACATATTGTATCGTCTGGCAGTCAATTTTTACTTGACTGGTTATAGCACCAGGTTATAGTCCAACAGGTTTATTTGGAAGCACATGGATAAACCTGTTGGTCTATCACCTGGTGTTGTGTGATTTTTAACTTTGTACACCCCAGTCCAACACCGGCACCTCCAAATCATGGCATTCAACAAGGTCAGCTTTACCCTTTGACTGACTTTCCACAGCAACAGAGAGCCATTGACTGCACACACATGGCAACCAACTCATCCCAGCATGTCTCATTAAAAAGCTTGTGTACAGTCACAAGAAATATCAAAAGATTTTTCAGGGAGCTGCCACGGTGCCTTCATTCTGCACCACTCAAGCCTTCCTGAACTCTTTGTGCCTTGAAACAGAGATAAATTGGTTCCTTGGAGACCAGTGCTACTATTAAAGAGTTAGTCCATTAGGAACCAGACCTGATACCCCAGAGAGATCCATCTGACCATTAGGGCTAAAACTGAACAAACAAGCAGATGTTGAAGATGCACCTTAGATGGCTGAACAAATCTAAAACATCTTGGGTTTCCAATGTGCATGTTTCTCATTCATTTTTTCATAACTGTTTATAAAACAAATGTTGAGAGAGAATTTAGAGTAAGCAACCTTCTTATTTAGCTGGTAGGGCAATAAAATATGTTGAATCAACAAAGAAGGTAGAGGCACTAGATTTAGCTTCAGCAATACTGTGTAATAAATTAAGATATCCATTCCCAATCATTGTCAAATCATCTCCATTGAATTTGTTTGAGGACAAGTTTAAGTTAATGGGCAAAACTGTGGCAAATGGATTTCAAAGTAGGCATGTGCGAAGTCATACATATTAAAGCTGAAAATGATATAAGAATATTTTTTAAATTCAATTGTGGGATGTGGGAGATGGGACATGGGCGATGTTGCTGGCAAACATTTATTAGCAGTCCCTTGAAAAGTTGGAGGTGAATACTTGCCTGCATTGCTGCATCCATGTGCTGTCAGTTGACCCACAATGCCCTTAGGGAGGGAATTCCTTCATTTTGACCCAGTGACAGTGAAGGAACGGTGATATATTTCTAAGTCAGGACAATGAATGGCTTAGACGGGAAGTTGCAGCTGTACCTGCTGCCCTTGAGCTTTTGGATGGAAGAGTCATGGGTTTGGAAGGTGCTGTCTGAGGATTTTTGGTGAATTTCTGCAGTCTATCATGGGTCGATAGTACATGCTGCTGCTACTGAGAATTGGTGTTAAAGGGAGTGAATGTTTGTGTGCTGCTTTGTCCTGGATAGTGTCAAGCTTCTTACATGTTGTTACCCATCCAGGCAAGTGAGGAGAATTCTGTCACACTCCTGACTTGTGCCTTGTAGAAGGTGGACAGGCTTTGGGAATTCAGGAGGTTACTCACTGGGGTGTACCTAGGCTCTGCCCAGTTCTTGTAGCGACATAACTGTGTTTACATGATGTATCTAGTTGAGTTTCTGATCAATGATAACCCCCAGTATGTTGATAGTAAGGGATTCAGTGATGGTAATACCATTGAATGTCAAAGTTAGATTGTCTCTTATTGGACTTGGTCATTACCTTGCATTTGTGTGGTGTGAATGTTACTTGCCACTTGTCAGCCCAAGCCTCCAGGCATGCCCTCCTGCACTCTCAATTGAACCAGTTGAACCCCTGACTTGATGATAATGATTGAGTGGGGAATGTTCCAGGCCATGAGGTTACAGATTGTGCTGGAGTACAATTTTGCTGCTGTTGATGGTCCACAGCACCTCATGGATGCTCAGTATTGAGTTGCTAGATCTGTTCAAAGTCTGGCCCATTTAGCACAGTCATAGTGCTACACAATACAATGGAGGTTATTCTCCATTCTCCAATGTGAAGGTGGAACTTTGGTTCAACAAAGACTGTGTGGTTGTCACTCTTACCAATACTGTCATTGACAAATGCAGCTACAGCTAGCAGATTGGTAAGAACGATGTCAAGTGTATTTTTCCCTCTTGTTGGTTCCCTCACCATCTGCTGCAGACCCAGTCCAATAGCATTGTCCCTTAGGATCCAACCAGCTTAATCAGTAGGGCTGCAGCCAAGCCAGTCTTGGGGGTAGATGTTGAAATCTTCTGCCCAGAGTACATTTTGCATCTTTGCCACCTTCAGTGCTTTGTTCAAATGTTGTTCAATATGAAGGAGCACCAATTCATCAGCTGAGGGAGGTAAATGCCCATGTTTAACCTGAAGCCATGAGAATTCATGGGGTCCAGAGTCAATGTTGAGCACATCCAGGGCAACTTTCTCCTGACTGTATCCCACTGTGCTGCCACCTCTGCTGAGTCTGTCCTGCCCGTGGGAGAGAGAGTATATGTTGGTGGTATCCGGGACATAGTCATACTCACGAAATCATACCTTACAGACTATGCCAGGCTGTTGCTTGACTAGTCTATGAGACAGCTCTCCCAATTTTGGCTTTGCCCCAGATGTTAGTAAGGAGGACTTTGCGGGTCGACAGGGCTGTTTTTGCCATTGTCTTTTCCATGTTTAGGTCAATTGTCAAGATGTTCATCTGGTTTCATTTCCTTGTTGAGACTTTGTAGCAATTGACATCACTGAGTGGCTTGCTAGGAAATTTCAGAGAGCAGTTCAAAGTCAACCACATTGCTGTGAGACTGGAGTCACATGCAGATTAGACCTTCCCTGAAGGACATTAGTGAGCTAGATGTGTTTTTCAGACACATCAACATTGACTTAATTGAATTCACATTCCACTATCTACTGGGGTGGGATGTAAATGTGGGTCCCCAGAACATTAGCTGAGCTTTTGGATTAATCGTCTAGTGATAATAGCACTCCGCCCTTGCCTCCCCAGTGAAACCATGCTGCAACCAGGAAAGTAAGTTCTTGCAATAGCCTACAAAAATGGGAAGTTGTATTTTTAAAAACACAGTCAGCACTGCTTCCCCAAGATTTGGGCACAAATCTCCTTATGAAGCTCTGTGTCATATTGATTTAAAAGCATCAAGTGCCAGGAGCCATATAAATATAAGTTGTTGTTGAAGTGTAAAGCACTCCACTTCACATTTAGACTTTTTTGTTTGTATTTATTGTCTCCATCAATCACATTTTAGGTCCAGTTTTCCTTTTGAAACAAAAATACAGAGTTGCATGAAAACCTAGTGTCACAATACTGCTACTGAACAAGTAAACTAACAATACAGTGACAGCTTAATTGGATCCCAGTGGAACAACGTGTCAGTGGTGCAGTTACAAGTCAGCTTTATCGCATGAATCTCATTTTCACCGTAAATGTGTGAACTCCAATTCTGCTTTCTCTTCTCAAACATATCGCACTTTCACACCAATCAATTGCTCCACAAAGAATGTAAATGTGTCCTCCAGCCTGTTAATGAGTTATATGTAGGTTGCAAGAAAAGTATAAACAATGATTACACAAGTACATTCTATCTATAACAAAATAAAAGCAGCTAAAACTGACCTTTCCCATGAGCTACACTATGTAATAGAAATGTTATTTGCTTTGACTATTGTGTATGTCAGTTTGGTTCAGTTGCTAACATTTTCACCTCTGAGCAAGACAGTTGAAATGACAAAAGCTATTTTAGGACTTTAAACTCATAATAGCTTACACCCGAGGATTATGGGAATTCTGCAGTGTTAGAGGTACAATGTTTTCAAGGAAGCTGAGATCCATCGACCTATTCTATTAGATGAAGTTAAAAAAAAACCCATATCATCATTTAAAGAAGTTCTCGTGACAAGTGGAACATTCATCTAATTGGTCCTTGTGTCATTATGTAGTACTCAAGATCATTGTTAGAGTTTCCCACTGCATTTCAAGAACATTCATTAAATATGATGCACTTTGCACTTCTTTGAATTGATAAAATGTTCATAATCCATTGAAGTTCATTGAGTAACAGCAAAAAGAAAATTTGTAACTGTAGCATTGGAGTTGGTAAAATTAAATACCAACAGAGACAATTGGGGCAGTGCTAGTGGTTAGCACTGCTACCTTGCAGTACCAAGGAACCAGGTTTCCTTCCAGCCTCGGGCGATTGCCTGTGTGGAGTTTGCACATTCTCCCCGTGTTTGCATGGGTTTCTGCCGGGTGCTCCAGTTTCCTCACAGTCCAAAGATGTGCAGGTTAGTCGGATTGGCCATGGGAAATGCAGAGTTATGGGGACAAGGGAGCTTGTTCTTTGGAGGGTTGGTGCAGACTCGATGGGTCAAATGGCCTGCTTCCAAGCTGTAGCTTTTTATGATCGCAAGGCAAAATCATAAAAAAAACACAAAAAAATGAGTCAGAATTCAAAAATTACTATTGTGTATCGTTGCACCCAGTTTTCTCTTTTTGACAGTTTCTTAACCTATGATAGATATTAAATCAACAAAGAATGAACTTGCATTTATATTGCGCATAATGCACTCTCAAAATGACCCACAATAGCTCAAGACTAGATACAGTTGCAGGGTGGGGGAAGAAAGGCAGGTGGGTTTAAGGGTTGGTCACCTGGCTAGATCAGTGGTGCTCTTATAATCCCCAGTTAGTATTGTTAGGAGTGTGTACCACACCCACAGGATCTGTCTGTCCTCCTTCTAGAACATTCCTGGGTGACACCAAGCCTCTCCAATTTGTCAGATTTTCCATGCTTCCCCTCTGCGGTAACCCTTTCCACTTCCTGATAAATGTTTTGATTCTGTACTTGTTCCAGTGCCAACCTCGGTTGTTTTCAACCATCATTTATTTTTGTTATTTAAACTTTCCCACTACGCACCCTATTGTAGATTACTTCCTGAAATAGTAAGTGTTTCACTCTCCACAGATGCTGCCTGATCTGCTGATATTTCCAGAAATTTATTTTCATAATGCAGATCTCTGCCTTTGTTCTCTCCTCTCCTCCTAGCAGTGGTCCACTGCCAGGCTTTTCTAGGTTCTATATTTGTTTAAAGCTGTTCTGGTCAAACCTCTTTCAGTTCTGTTGAAAGGTTATTGATCTGAAATATTAACTATGGTTCTCTATCCACAAATGCAGACATGGCCTAAACAGTGTTGTCAGCATTTTCTGTCTTTATTTCAATGCAACCGTTGCCTAGGAAACCAATGATATCATTAAGCAGCAGGAACTGGAGTTTGCAGAAAGTGCTGCTAATTCCTATGGCCGTTGTCTCAATCTCCTGCATTTAGCTCACGTTTGCATCATCTGTGGAATTTGTAGCAGATGATCAGGAAATAGCTAGAAATGGTGCCCCAAGATGATTACGTATGAATATTAAAAACCCTCTGGAGCTCAGCAGTGGACTGAATGAATCGGATCATTTGTATCTTTTATACTCAGTATCATATTAATCTTTACTGGGACTAACAGGCAAGCTGTAAAATGGACAATCCATTGACTTCTGTAAACTCTCCCCAAGATAGTTAGCTCAAAGTTCCCCACACTCCCAATGTTCAAAGATAAAATCAAATTAAGTTCCTAAATATTCCCTGAGAAATCCCATTCTATACACAGCTGATTGCTTAAAATATTATTGACAGGAGAAACTTCTTTTTTTCAGACACTGAAATGAAACTAACTAACAATGAGGATTAGAACATCAATAAAAGCACAAATTGATAAATTACATAGATCAACAGCTCTATGTCTTGTTATTTCATTGAGGTCCCAGAAACATTTGCACGTTATTTCATTGACACTTATTTATAATACATTGATTTCACCTGCATGAGGCAATTGAACACATACTGGACTGGGAGAACTTTACTGCAACTTTTGAAACATCAGCATGGTACACTTGTAAGAGTGAAAATTCATAGCCAGAATACAATCCTGTGTTTCTATCGGACAGTACTGAAGATTATTAGCAGCAGAATTTAATGATGCCAGAGTTCTAATGTCAAGCTTTGATGCCATGAAATTCTGTTATGGATGTGAAACGTGTTCACTGCCACCTTAATTAACTGATTAATATGGCAGCCATTGACCTCACCCACAAAATATTGAATAAATACATATTAGCATATAAGCAGGAAATTTTCTAATAACTTCTTCAGGGAATACCATAACATTAGCATCAACGTCCATGTCTGCTATTTTATTGGGTGATATGGAATGAATTGTTTAAATTCAAAACTCCAGGCAGTGTGAAAGCTATCCACTTGAACAGATGGAGGAGAGATGCCAGTGACTGTGCTCTCAATTTATCGTAACTTGTGGAAAATGGATGTCTAAACTTCCAGTGGCACATCTGTGCATGAAATACCGTGTTTTGTTCTCCAGAGAGTTAGATTGATGCTCCCCAGAAGACAGCCCACTCTACCACTTTAATAGGGCTAGCTCCACCAGAAATAGAATCAAATTTCAAAGTAAAACATTCTGACCATCATTTTCACTTCTCCAAGGTACATGTCTTATATCATGGATTAAGTGGCGTGGATGTTATGTTTTTTAACTACTGGTGTCTGGGATCAAATCAAGCTCAGCAGATGGACTTCATTTAGGTGAGGATACTGGCATATTAGCCCTGATCTCTATGAATATTAAAACGTGACCTGTGGTTATCATAGAATGAGATAATTTAACTGGGCACCACAAAATTGTATTCTGGTTATCTAGACACTGATGTGCCTTTTGCTTTCATGTTAGGTGAAGATAAAAGGAAGCAACAAAGCTGAGAGTATACATTCTAATTGATTTTAGCCTGGAAAGATGAGCTGTGATCAAAAGTGCGAATGGCAGTGCTATGAAACTCAAGCTAGGGCCTTATTTGCTGAAGAAAGGGCTATCCATTTACTAAACATGTGATAGGTTACACAACATATTGTCATAGATTCTATTGAGTAAGCAAAAAAAAAAGCAAAATCCCACGGGGTTTGCAACTAATCCTTTGCATTTGTGTCAGCTTTGTGTTTTTTTAAAAAGGTCATAAAAGCTTTCTGAACAGATGGCTGTAAAAAGGTTAAGAAAGGAGTGTCAGGTAAATACAAGTAAACTTTTCTTCATGATGCAAACAGTTAGGCACTTAGACACATGAACAGGCTGTGAATAGAGGAATTAGTTTAGAATAGCATCAGGATTGGCACAGACATGGTGGGCTAAACGGCCTGTTTCTGTGCTGTACTGTTCTATGTTCTATGTAGTACTTGCCATAAGAATTTAGCAATGTCAGCATGTCTGATCCAGACGCTTCTGCAATTTAGTGAAAATCATTTTGTCAAGAAATAGTTTCTAATTTGTGAAAATGCTCATGATTTGGTGAATACATACACGCAGTCAGCAATAGATTCTGGTGAATGTTATTAACAGAAATGCCGACTCCAGATTGGGGAGAGCAGTGCTTTAGATTAGGAAGAATCCGGAAGTTCAAGTTGATTGGTGGATTTCTAAACATCAGGCAAAATGCTTTTAAAACAGGTGGCAATAATAGTAGCAGGATAGTCAACAAAACTGATAATGATAAAATTATAGTCCGACTGCTGTGGGAGGATAGAGAGCTAGTCAGAAGAGGAGGACGAATGTTTACCATTCAAAAGATATGTCCTGAGGAAGTGCAGGCACAGTCTAAAAAAACTGGTATTATTAAACTGAGCAATATTTGGATGATACATGCTGTGCAAATCCGAATACTCTTTTGTAATCATTTTTATACATCTGTGATAAAAGGTGTAAAACATTAAAAATTGAATGGCAATTGGCCTTAATCGTGGTTGCACATAATACAACATTGGCAATTAAATACAAATTGAAATTAAACATGATTCTTAACTTTTCATTTCAGTCTGATTAACAATAATTCTTTTTTATTAGATTGCCATTCCAAGCTGAGTTTTCAGTGAAATGCCTGGCAAAATGATTCAGACCTATTGACATATTGACACTGGTTTTAGGGTATTTTCAGAACATTAGTTCATGGTTGTTTGAAAGGGAGCTCCTCCACTCGCTGCTCAGCCATCACTACAATCTTCCTGCTGGAAATGACAACTGATGCTAAATATTCACCACAACACTCAAATGGATTAATCCAACTAAAATGTGATTGATACAAATAGCCTAGCAATACATTTTCTGCCATTGAAGCCTTATCCACACTGGGCATCAGGATTGCTAAACATTTCTGGTATTCAGTGTCATCAAGGTAGTGGAGCTAGCATTAAAAATTTAAGGGCCAGAATAGAGTAGTACAAATAACTGCAGAGCAATCAACTGCATTGCAAGATGCATTCGCTCCAGATAAAAAAAGGTACATTTAGTTACATTGATAAAGTAGCATCATGAGCCAAATATAACAAGTGCCACAGCAATTTATCAACCCCTTTTCTCCAGCAAGGGCCACTGATCTAGCAGGCCTGAAAACACTGCCAGAAGTCCGTGACAGGCCCTGCAGTTAGCTTGATGTTACAAGAAAAGCTAGGGCAGAGGTTTTCAAGTTATAGCAAGGTGAGAGGTGTGCTGCAAAATTCTCAGGAAGCAGCGATGCTTCACATAGACTTCTAATACTCTGCATTCATGGCTACACAGCTCTGCGCATGCATGGAAGGTGGGCCATGTTCCCAATATATAGCCTGCGTACACATGCACAAGCCCAAACATTTAGTCTAAGCATGTGCAATAATCAAGGATCACAGCTCGTGGATCAGAAGAATCAATGCATGCAATAAAAAGGCATGTAAAAGTTGTCTGACTTGAACCGGCCTGCCTGTCTGGACACCTTTCTACTTTAGTACACATTTTAAGATGAATATTTTTGAAATTTGTTTTAGTTAGATCATTGATCTAAGTCATAGAATAGTTTCTAAGAAAAAAAGTCAGATAAGTTTCTTGTCAAGCAAGGCAATTTCTCTGCTAGTTCAGAGGATATATATCATCTTAAACCAAAGGAAAAGAATAGCAAGAATTGTTCAGAGAACTATGGGTAGAAATTAATGAGAGTTCTCTGGCCTTTGAATTTTCAGGTGTTTGCCTCTCACCTGAATGTCTCATCTGCAGAGCCAAGTTGACAAACACTGTTAAGGTGCCATATACAATTGAAAAATCAATTTCTTGCCAAGAAACACATTCAATACTTCAAGAACTTGAGAGAACAAAACATCAAGCAGGCCCATTCTGATGGAGTGTGTGTGGATATCGGACAAAGCCCAAGGCTCTGGTTGCCTGGTGGCTCAGCTTGGAGCAAAATCAAAGAAGCCCCATACTATTGCCAAAGCCTGAAACATTGTAGGTGTGAGGTCAGGAGCTGATGCTGCAAAACAGATTGACATAAGTTCATTCTGATAATACAGTTAAATGGCAAATTGTCAACATGTCAGCTAATACAGAGGAGGTGCTGCAAGAGAGGTTAGTTACTAGTGGGAAGTTTGCATTGCAGCTTGATGAGTTCAGTGACTGAACTAATTTAAGTGGACACTAACAGCTGCTTGCCAATGTTTAGTCTGTTGATGGAAACTCCTTTCAGGTGCATTTATTGCTTTTATAAGGAGCTACCAAGTCATGTGAAGAAATATTTCAGGTAACACATATCTATTTGAAGGAAACAAACTTACCTGGGCCATATGTTAGAGCATTTAAATTGAAGGACCAGTGTCAATGACAGGGAAAGACAAAAGATTTGTCACTAAAGTGAACAAGCAAGATCCTGACATTCAGATCACCATTTCAGATCCTCCACCATGAAGCACGTGTAGCCAAAACAATGCCACCAGAGAGTTAGCTGCAGTATTACAGTAAGCCATGAAAATCGTGACTCACATAAAATCACAGTTATTGAAATCATGTTTATTCACTATTATGTGTGCAGAGATGGGGCTGAGCTTCATTGGTATTACACACTGAGCTGCGATGGTTACTGTGGGGGTAGATTCTTTCCTGTGTGTGAGAGCTCCAGAGAGAACTAACAGAGCCCTCAACAATGCACAAAGTGCCTTATAAAGAGTTACTATCTGATGGTTACTGTTGGGTTGAGCTGGCATATCTTACAGATGTCTGAATGAGCTGAATACCAAAATAAAGGGGAAGAATGAGACGATCCTTACCATTACTAATAAACTTCAAGGTTTCAGGTCAAAACTGGGCCTTTGGCAAGAGACAGTGGCAGGGGGTTCACTTCAGATGTTTTCAATGGCTTTGTCAGTGGCAGACACATCTCCTTCCGCAAAGACCATTCCCTCCGTGACTACCTGGTCAGGTCCACGCCCCCCTACGACCCACCCTCCCATCCTGGCACTTTCCCCTGCCACCGCAGGAACTGTAAAACCTGCGCCCACACCTCCTCCCTCACCTCCATCCAAGGCCCCAAAGGAGCTTTCCACATCCATCAAAGTTTTACCTGCAAATCCACTAATATCATTTAAACACTTCAACCCCAGGGCATCAATGTGGACTTCAACAGTTTCCTCATTTCCCCTTACCCCACCTCATCCTAGTATCAAACTTCCAGCTCAGCACTGTCCCCATGACTTGTCCAGACTTGTCTGACCTGCCTAGCTCCTTTTCCACCTATCCACTCCACCCTCTCCTCCCTGACCTATCACCTTCATCCCCTCCCCCGCTCACCCATTGTACTCTATGCTACTCTCTCCCCACCCCCACCCTCCCCTAGCTTATCTCTCCACGCTTCAGGCTCACTGCCTTTATTCCTGAAGGGCTTTTGCCCGAAACGTCGATTTTGAAGCTCCTTGGATGCTGCCTGAACTGCTGTGGTCTTCCAGCACCACTAATCCAGACATCTGTTCAAATGCATAGCCTCACTTGAATATCTCGTGCAATGCTGGACAATTTTGAATTCTATTGCCTCTCAACAAATGTGGAAGACTAAGACTTCATATGTGACCCATTTAGTTCAATGTCTGCCAATTCATCACAAAACTGAAGTTAAAAGAGAAAGAGGAATATATAGATGGAGCACACAATGAAGTTTAGAGAGGTATTTTTGTACAGGTTTTGTCTGACTGCAGTACATTAATATTTGACAATCTCTGACCATATTATTGGTTTCTTTTGCTGTTTGTGACAACATACCTCTGTGAGCTAGCTTTTTCAGCACTGGCATACATGAAAAAACAGGATGGCGTGCTTGACAGTAGAGTAAGATGGCTGTCTCATCAATTCCTCTCCAAATCGTAAGGCCTGCGTACACACCATTAGGCTCAGGTTTCCCACTAACCAGGTAGAAATATACAACCATACAGAACCGAAGAGTCTCTTCAGTCCATAACATCTGTACTGCAAAATATACTACCATCTACACTAGTCCTACTTTCCTATACGAGGTCCCTAGCCTTGATGGTAAGTTGCAATTTTCTCTATTACGTTTTGCTCTGATCCATTGTTCATGAATAGTTAGAAGCAATTTAATGGAGCAAATTTTGAAAACGTGCCTTGCTCACATTTGAAAGTTGTGTACTTTTTACCGGTGGATTTGAAACATCAATATTTTGATTCGCCTCTGGCTTATTGTACATACTATGTTACAAACCTCTCTAGTAAGGTCATAATCATAGCAAACGCAAGTAAATGTGATGTTTATGAGTAATCAATTCAGCTGAAAAATGTGGGTGTGCCATGGAATCGTTTGTGTCCTTGAGTGTGCCTTTATACTGAAGGCTAAGCGAGGGAGGAGTGTGACCACAAAATGAGTCCTCATTGAGAGGAACAATCACCAAAGTTACTTCAAAACCAAAGACTGAACAGGACATTACCAAATACAGCAATGCCAAATGAAAAAAAAAGTAAGAATAAGTCACTTCTGGACTTCTTTTATTACTTTGTAATTATCAATGATATTTAGTAATGTTAAATCACATTTAAACTGTACAATTCCTACTACTTATATTGGTAAAAATAAATTATGTCCATGTTTCTTAATTACAAAAGGCAATTTGAACAAGGAAAGATAATACTTTGACCTCTTGGTTGTGTTGTCAGGTGATAGTGCAACTATTGGTAGGAGTGATATAATTTTTTTGTGGCCCTTGATCAGGGAACAAAAGTTCAGACAATGACCCTGTACACCTGCATGTGTCTGAGGGGACAGCTTCTGACTCAGTTGCAATGACCTTATGGATTAATAGATACTCAGATCTGGCTCAGATGTAAAAATTAGTCATATGGATAAAGTAATGGAAAACTTGACACCTTTCTACAAAAGCACAATCCAACAGCAGTCTATGGAGAGAATGAGGTGAGAAAATTAGTGTAACATTGAAAAAGCAATCTGCAACCTATTAGTTCAAAAACAGTTCTGAGTAGGATTTAAAACTCTTAGATTGTAGATGTCGAACTCTTACATTGTAGAAAACAAGGTAAATCATTAAAAAGTAAGAGATCACCATTTCAGGTAATTATTACAGGAGGAAACAAAGTATATTCTCCTAACTCAGAGCTAAACTGTTCTAATATTCACACTATTGCCAAGCTCAAATGCCCCGACTTTTCCATGTCAGCCCCAACAAATAAATTGTTTGCAATCGAGGATATCTGGTCCGGAGATGAATGCAAAACTGCTGCAAAATGGATTTAAATCATTTGGTGTAATTATATTTGCCAAAAGCTTAACAATGCAAAATATATTTTTCTATCTTACTTTGAGTGACAAAGTGCAAGTTGGGAAGCATTATTAAGTGAACCATCATGTTGTGTTTTGATACAGGACTTAGTCGTAGGCCACTCTTGTGGTGGGCATGGAGATGAATTTGGGTGGGATTTCATGCCACAGGCAGACATGCCAATTCTTTCTGTACCTGGGCTATTTCCCAGAGTTGGGATGGGTGAAGGTGGCAAGACTGCCTGTGCTCCAGCAGAAGATAGTCAATTAAATATGTTAGTGGTCTATTACACCAAGGATCCTTGCAAGCTTCCTGAAATCAGGCTCATGACCAGCACTCAGTTAGGCTCCCTATAGGCCTGGCACTGCTCGCAACCACAGTCCACACGACGAGGAACCTTCTTTACCTATCGACTCCCGGCCAAATATTTTAGATGCTGTTACATTATCTACCCTCTTAGAAATAAGAGAGTAACGAGACAATATTATGAATATTTAGCTTGTTTAATATTCAAGGGTTTTGTACAATTTCTATCCTAGATTCCTAAACTGTAATATCGCACATAATCCAATTCAATGAAAGGTTGAGGAAAATAGGCTGAACAATGCTGATGTCGAAATGAGGCTAGTTCAGAAAATCAGCAAAAATGGAGAGATTGCTGTGCCAGATCTGGGTGAATAGAAGAGAACAGGATTCAAAAATTGAACTTATGCAACAGGATAGTGAAGGTGGTGTTTGGTATGCTTTCCTTTGCTGGCCAGAGCATGGAGTACAGGAGTTGGAAGGTATTGTTGCAGCTGTACAGGACACTGGTTAGGCCATTTTTGGAATATTGCGTGCAATTCTGGCTCTTTCCTGTAGGAAGGATGTCGTGAAACTTGAAAGGGTTCAGAAAAAAATTACAATGATGTTTCCTAGGTTGGAGGATTTGAGCTATAGAGAGAGGTTGAATAAGCTGGAGCTGTTTTCCTTGGAGAGTCAGAGGCTGAGGGGTGACCTTGTAGAGGTTTATAAAATCATGAGGGGCATGGATAGGGTAAATAGACAAGGTCTTTTCCCTGGGATGGGCAAGTCCAGAACTTGGGCATAGGTTTAGAGTGAGAGGGGAAACATTTAAAAGGGACCAAAGGGGTAACTTTTTCACACAGATGGTGGTGTGTATATGGAATAAGCTGCCAGAGGAAGTGGTAGAGGCTGGGACAATTACAACATTTAAAAGGTATCTGAATGGTTATATGAATAGAAAGGGTTTAGAGGGATATGGACCAAGAACTGGCAAATGGGGCTAGATTAATTTAGGATATCTGGTTGGCATGGACGAGTTGGACTGAAGGATCAGCTTCAGTGCTGTACATCTCTATACACTGGGCAAAGTTAAAAGATCAAAAAAACAAATTCACATCAAGATCCAGTTGAGAAAAACATGCTCTGTTGCTTAATTTTGACAAAGCCATCAATATTTAAAATTGAACTTTAAGTACCTCTGTTTAAAATGAGGGGAAAAATGAGCCCTTAGAAAAGAAAATAATGTAGGAGCAAATTACCACAGATGCCGGGATCTGTACTGAAAACAAAAAATGCTGAAGACCACAGTGGGTCAGACAGCATCTGTGGAGAGAGAGCAAGCTAATGTTTCAAGTCTAGATGGCTCATCATCAGAGCCAACGTGAAGTGTGGAGGGGCAGTATTTACGCAAGTGTGGAGTTGGAGTGCTGTGGGAGAAAGGATGGTGTTTGTTCAGATTAAGTTATGGAATGTGAGAATGCAGAACTATAGTGGTTCTAGCTGCCAGACAGGAAAGAACAGAGAGTCCCACTGGAATGGGGGGGAAAAAGGAGAAAGGACATTATTCCCCACTCCCATTCCTTCCCTTTCTCTTAGCTTTACTTGTGACATTCTTATCACCATGTCCTCTCCACCTCGCCGATCACCCCTCCCAAACCAGTGAGACTGTCTGTTTCTCCCAGTCTAGCACTTCGACACACCATTGTTCTGCGATTCTCATATTCTAATTGCTTAATCTGATAAACATCCTTTCTTCCCCCAGCACTCCAACCCCGCACTATTGCAAAACTGCTTCCCCCTCCACACTTCACATCAGAGTCATCTAGACTTGAAACGTTAGCCTACTCTCGCTCCATAAAAAATAATGTCTTTGTTTCTTTTGATTATAATTCAGCTAATGAGGATTAAGGAATTCCATCCTTTCAACAAAAATTTAAATTATTTCTTCCTCTCTTTACAAAACAATATCATTCTAGCATATATCCAGCATCAACTCTCTTAGCAATGGTAATTTACAAATGGTTCAATTTCTTTCAATGCTCAAGCTATAATAAAAACAATTTCTGGGGAGCATCACCTAGTGCAACTCACCAGTCAGACTTAGATCACATTATCACTGTCCTGGGATTCAATCTCCCATCCAATGATCAATTCATGCCATACATATATTTGATGTTTGAGTGAGGCTATGCCTTAGCAATCTAATTGGCAGTGCTATGTTTTTACTATGGCCTCTGCTGTTCAGCATGTATATCAAAAGATTGGAAGAGGAATAAATTGTGACACAGTAGTCATTTCCCCACCTCAGAGCCAGGAGGCCCAGGTTCAAATCTCATCAGCTTTCGAGGTCTGTCATAACATTAGAACCAGGAGCAGGAGTAGGCCATCAGGCCCTTCGACCCTGCTCAGTCATTCAATAAAATCATGGCTGATCTTTTCATGGCCTCAGCTGCACTTGCCCACCCTCTCACCATATCCCTCAGTTCCATTACTTTTCAAAAAATTATCTATCTTAGCCTTAGAAAACATTCAATGAGGAAGCCTCAAATACTTTGCTGGGCAGGGAATTCCACAAATTCACAACCCTCTGGGTGAAGTATGTTCCTTCTCAATTCAGAACTAAATCTGCTCCCTCTAATTTTGAGGCTATGCCCTCTTGTCCTAGTTTCGTCCACCAGTGGAAACATCCCCCCAATTCTACCTTGTCTATTTCCCCCATAATTTTATGTTCCTATGCGATCCCTTCACATTCTTCTAAATTTCAATGAATATAATCCCAGCCTACTCAGTCTCTCCTCAACTCCAAAATCAACCGAGTGAACCTCCTCTGCAGCCCCTCTCGTGCCAGTACACCCTATTGCAAGTAAGGAGACCAAAACTGCACACAGTACTCCAGGTGTGGCCTCACCAGCACCCTGTACAGCTGCAACATAACCTCCCTGCTTTTAAACTCAATCCCTTTAGCAATAAAGGACAAAATTCCATTTGCCTTTCTAATTATCTGTTGTACCTGCAGACCAACCTTATGTGATTCATGCACAAGGACTCCCAGGTCCCTCTGCACAGCAGTATGCTGCAATTTGTTTACCACTCAAACAATAGTTCTTCTTACTGTTAGTCCTAACAAATCTCAGGTTGATTAAAAATATACCTGGATGAGAAAAATAATTTTGTCCATTAAAGTTTGCAAATGTTGCCGAGCTAGGAGTAACAATAAGCAATCGAAATGATATCTTGATGAGAATGACACTGAACTAACAATCTAGAGGCTTGGCTTTGGAGCAAATTCCACTGTGGTACTGTGAGAATTTAAATGCAACTAATTAAGAAGTTTGCGATAAAAAAGAACTAGACAGAGAGAGATGATGTTCATAAAATAACCAGATTGTCATAAAGATCTGTGCTGTTCACAAATGCTATTTAGGGAGCAAAATCTGTCATTCCTACCGTCCCGGGCTACGTGTGTCTACACACAAACAGCAATGTGATTTATACTCAACTACCTTCTGATATTTACAAACCACTGCACCAAACAACTACAATAAATCAAATGGTTAGATCACATAAGTCACCTCATCTTGTTCAGCCATGTAATAATTGTAGTAGTACACTGTCCCAATTTTTCAACCACAAATAGGTGTGTTACTAACTGCTACTGGAAAATTGGAGTGCAGGAGGACAAGCAGGCAACATGTGTTTGTGTGCAAAGTTGTGCATGAGTTCAAGACACACCCACACAGCATACTGAATATCAAATATAGCAACCATCCACACTCACACCAACATCAGTGCTTCAGCTTTATACTCACCAGATAACTTGACACCCATTTCTGGAGAGGTTTGGGAACCTGAATTGTAGTTCCAGTGTACAGGAAGTTGAGGATAGTGAGGTCAGGGATAGGTTTACAAAGTCACAAGAGGGCACCAGCTATCAGGATGTTGGTTTGAAATGCATGTACTTCAATGACAGGAGCATCCAGAATAAGATGCGTGAAATTACAGCATGGGTTGGTACCTGGGATTTCAATATTGTGGCTAGAGGAGGGACAGGAATGTTTGCTGCAGATTCTGGGATTTAGATGATTCAGTAAGAACAGAGAAGATGGTAAAAGGTGGGGTGGGGGCGGGGTGTTGGTATGGTGTAGCATTGTTAATCAAGGGTAGTATTACAGCAGCTGAGAATGTTTGAGGACTCATCCACTGATGTAGTTTGGGCTGAGGTTAGAAACAGGAAAGGAGAGGTCACCCTCTTGGGAGTTTTCTATAGGCCTCTGGATTGTTCCAGGGATGTAGAGGAAAGGATAGCAAAAATGATTCTCGATAGGCGCAAGTGTAACAGGTTGGTTGTTATGGAGGACTTTAACTTCCCCAATATTGACTGAGAATACTATATTTCAAGGAGTTTAGATGGGTCAGTTTTTCTTCAATGTGTGCAGGGGGGGTTTCTGACACAGTGTGTAAACAGGCAACAAAGGGTCTTGCCATATTGGATTTGGTACTGGGGAATGAACCCAGCCAGGTGTTAGATTTGGAAGTAGGTGAGCACTTTGGCGATGGTGATCACAATTTGGTTATGTTTACAAAAGTAAAGGGCAGGGAAATGTAAATGCTTCAGGGAAAGAGGTGCACCTGGGGGAAAGGCAATTATGATGCGATTAGGCAAAATTTAGGATACATAAGATGGGGAAGGAAACTGCAGGGGATGGACACACTTGAAATGTGGAGCTTATTCAAGGAACAGCTACTGCGAGTCCTTGCTAAGTATATACCTATCAGGCAGGAAGGTAGTTGTCGAGATAGGTAACCTTGGTTACTAAAGAAGTGGAAGCTTTTGTCAAGATGAAGAAGAAGACTTATGTGAAGATGAGGTGTGAAGGCTCAGTTAGGGGGCTTGAGAGTTATAAGTTAGCCAGAAAAGATCTAAAGAGAGGGTTAAGAAGAGCCAGGAGGGGACGTGAGATAGGATCAAGGAAAACACTAAAGGCCTTCTATCAGTACAGTATATCAGGAATAAAAGAATGACTAGAGTAAGATTAAGGCCAATCAAAAATAGTAGAGGAAGGTTGTGTGTGGAATCTGAGGATATAGGAGAAGCATTCAATGAATACTTTTGATAAGTATTCACATTGGAAAAGGGCAATGTTGTTACAGCAATATAGGCTACTAGATTAGGTGGGATTGTGGTTAACAAAGAGGAGGTTTTAACAATTTTGGAAGATCTGAAAATAGATAATAACCCCTGGGCCAGATGAGATTTATCCTCGTATTCTCTGGGAAGCCAGGGAGGAGATTGCAGAGTCTTTGGCTTTGATCTTTATGTCATCATTGTCGACAGGAGTAGTGCCAGAAGACGGGAGGATAGCAAATGTTATTCCCTTGTTTAAGAAGGGGAGTCGGGACAACCCTGGTCACTATAGACCAGTGAGCCTTACTTTGTTGTGGGTAAGGTGTTGGAAAAGGTTATAAGAGATAAGATTTACAATCATCCGGAAAGGAATAATTTGATTAGAAATAGTCAACATGGTTTTGTGAAGAGTAGGTCAGCCTCACTAATCTTATTGAGTTCTTTGAGAAGGTGACAAAACAGGTGGATGAAGGTAAGGTGGTTGATGTGGTGCATATGGACTTCAGTAAGGCGTTTGATAAGGTTCCACACTATTGCACAATATGTAGAGTTTTTGTGATTGAGGGGGATTTAGCGGATTGGATCAGAAATTGGCTAGCTGAAAGAAGACAGAGGGTGGTGGTTGATGAGAAATGTTCATGCTGGAGCTCAGTTACCAGTGGTGTGCTGCAATGATCTGCTTTGGGGCCACTGCTATATGTCATTTTTATAAATGATCTGAATGTGGGCATAGAAGGATGGGTTAGCAAATTTGCAGATGACACTAAGGTAGCAGAGTTGTGGATTGTGCTGAAGGATATTATGGGTTACAGAGGGACATAGATAAGATGCAGAACTGAAAAATGGAGTTTAATGTGGAAAAGTGTGAGATAGATCACTCTAGAAGAAATAACAGGAAGGCAGAGTACTAGGCTTTTGGTAAATTTCTTGGCAGTGTAGATGAACAGAGAGTTCTGGGTGTCCAGGTGCACAAATTCCTGGTTTATAGGGTTGTTAAGAAGGCATATGGTGTGTTGGCATTTATTGGTAGAGGGATTGAGTTTGGAGTTACGAGGTCATACTTCAGCTGTACAGGACAACTGGTAAGGCCACACCTGGAGTATTGCGTATAGTTCTGGTCACTTCATCATAGGAAGGATGTGGAAGCTTTGGAAAGGACCTGTTTCTACACTGTTAGGATTCTAATGATTCCCCTCATGGGAGAGTCTAAAACTGGAGGGCATTGTCTCAGAATTAAGGGGCACCAATTTAAGCCTGAGATGAGAGATTTCTTCACTCAGAGGGCAGTGAATCTTTGGGAACTCCTTGCTACAGGGAACTGTGCGGCAGAGTCTTTGTGTATATTTAGACTCTTGAACAGTCAAGGGTTACGGTGAAAAGACAGGGAAATATGTGAGGAGTGTCAGATCAGCCATGATCCTATTGAATGGCAGAGAAAGCTCGAGGAGCCTAACAGCCTAATCCTGTTCCTATTTCTTTTGGTCTTTCAAAGCCTCCTCCGGTCTGTTACCAAAACCTCCAAACTCATCTGTAAAGCAGTCTGGCCTCCAGTTACAACAGCCATCAGGGCCTGTTGACATGACTTTCTGAACAACCTTCACTTCAAAGCAAACTTGCTGTTGATTCAGACTGACCTCAGCTATGTGTATTTACCTACAATTCAGAATGGAAAAAGTTCCCTCCTTCACTGTACTTGCAGAGACATTTGAACTGTAATGTATTCTATTTCATTTTTGTACTTCAAGTCTACTACTTTCTTTAATTATATGCTTGCTGAGTGCATGTTATGTGATTGATGTAGTATTAGACTCCATGGAATGAGTGGGTGAATAAACAGTATTCCTTGTTTAAATCCTTGAAGCTCTGCTGCTATTGCCTTTAAATTAAACACTTAATTTTCTTTTATTGTCTTTTCAAAAACAAACCACATTGAATACAGAGAGAAGGGAAGGGAAGGGAAATGCCTGTCATAACAAATTAAAGTTAAAGGGAATATTGATGGTTGTGACATGTCATGAGCAGTCTCATATTCCTAATGAAAGGTGTAGGAGATGATTGAGGTGAGAGGTGGTTACTTTTACAATGTCTTAACTCAAATACATTTGGCTATGCACGATGAATAATCACTGAGAATTGCCACTTGCCCCGATTTTTTGGTTAGTGGGAAGAGAGTTTCCAGGTTGTTTGCTCCAAAGTTGACAGTATGTTTTTTCTCTGATTTTTTGGCTTCCGCAGGAGTTGGTATTAAAGGAAAGCAATCAGGGAACTTCGAACATAAAGTAACGGCAACATTTAAATAGGGGGGAATATGGAAATGACTTCATTTTCTAAAATACTTTGTTATTGTTCATTTATTTGTAATAAAAGAAGCATTTTGCAATTTTGTGGTGCATTTAGACCAATTTTAAAAATCATCAAGGGTATTTTTCAAAAAAATTAGTCTTCAAAACCCTGCCCACCCAATTCCATGCATGTCTGGGTAGGTGTGAAAAATCAAATGGTGAACTGTTCTGCTGGCTCCCTACCACTGTCACCATTTTGTTTGACTTTCCAATATACATTCTCTCTTTCTGTAATGACAGTAGCCATTGAATACATGGATTTGTGTGCTGGTATTCCAGTGATGTAGCAACGCCTACAAAACATATCAACACGTAATAGCCAGCATTCAGAGCAAAATAGGTGCAACAAATACCATTAAAAAAAAACAAATGTGGATACTGGAAACCAAAAACATAAACAGAAATTGCTGGAAAATCTCAGCAGGTGTGGCAGCAACTATGGAAAGAAATCAGAGTTAATGTTTCGGATCCAGTGACCCTTATTCAGAATTGATGGTAGCTAGGAAAAGTCGGTTTTTACGCAGAAGATAAAGTTGTTGGTGGGGGAGGGAGTAATGAGTAATTGATAGTTGGAGATAGATCCCAAAGAGGGAGAAGAACAGTTGGACAGACAAGTCGAATAACAATCAGCCTAGGAGAATGAATGGCTGCTAATGGGGACTATTAGTGGCTAATAATGGCTTGTGTGTAATAGCAGATCATGTGAAATCAAGGCCTGGTGTGTGTTGGGATATGGACATGGGAGAAGCAGCCTCAAGCCCTAAAATTGTTGAATTCAATATTGAGTCCAGAAAGTTGTAGAGTTTCCAAGCTGAAAATGAGCTGCTGTTCTTCCAGCTTACACTGAGCTTCGCTGGAGCACTGCAGCAAGGCTGAGACAGATGTTGGCCAAAGAACAAAGTGATGTGTTGAAGTGGCAAGCAACTGGAAGTTCACAGTCTTTCTTGCAGACAGAATGTAAACATTCTGAAAAGTGGTCAACCAGTCTATGATTCGTTTCCCCAATGTAGAGGAGACCACATTGTGAGCAGCGGATACAGTAGACTAGATTAAGTAAAATGTAGGTAAAGCGCTGCTTCACTGGGAAGGTGTGCAGGGGCCCTTGGATACTGAGGTGGGAGGAGGTAAATGGGCAAGTGTTACACCTTGTGTGGTTGCAGAGGAAGGTGCAATGGGCTGTGGGGAGTGGGGGGGGAGCTGTTGGGAGTGTGAAGGAAGAGTGGACCAGAGTGTTCTGGAGGGAATGGTCCTTGCGGAAGTCTGACAAGGGAGGGGAGGGGAGCACATGTCCGTTGGTAGTATTCCATTGAATGTGATAGAACTGGCAGCTAATGATCCTCTGGATGTGAATGCTGATGAGATGGCAGGGGAGGACAAGGGGGAGCCTATTGCTGTCGTGGGATGGAAGAGAGGGAGTGAGGGCCAAAGGGCAGGATATAGGTCGGACCCAGCTGAGGACCCTGTCAACTATGTTGCTGGGGAACCCTCAGTTGAGGAAGAAGGTGGACATTTTGGAGGATCTCTTGTCAAAGTTGGCATCATTAGAACAGATGCGACAGAAATGCAAGGAATGTCATTATGGCTTAGGTGTTTCCTATCACTAGGAGAGTCAAAGTTAACATTTCAGCAAGAAATTGTAATCAATCATGCAATGACCAATTCAACTCCAGCTGTCCCAAAAAGAAAAGATGACTTAACATAATAGCACGTAACTGCTACAAATCCTGCTGCGCTGATTGTACTTACCCTCACCCTTTCAGAAGGAATATGAATATACTTATGAATGATTTAACAAGTGGATGCAAAACCTGTTTTTGATTTTATTAAAGGGGAAAATCCAGCATGTTATTCGTAATGACATATGATTAACCTACTTATATCTATCATCGATGGCTCAACCTTTGCTCAATACTGCAACAAACACATACCGGCTATATTCAAGGAGAACAATTATAACCTAATTGGGCGGCATGGTGGCACAGTGGTTAGCACTGCTGCCTCACAGCGCCAGAGACCCGGGTTCAATTCCCGCCTCAGGCGACTGACTGTGTGGAGTTTGCACGTTCTCCCCGTGTCTGCGTGGGCTTCCTCCGGGTGCTCCGGTTTCCTCCCACAGTCCAAAGATGTGCAGGTCAGGTGAATTGGCCATGCTAAATTGTCCGTAGTGTTAGGTAAGGGGTAAATGTAGGGGTATGGGTGGTTTGCGCTCCGGCGGGTCGGTGTGGACTTGTTGGGCCAAAGGGCCTGTTTCCACACTGTAAGTAATCTAATCTAATCTAATTCCTATTCCCCTCCACCAATCTTGACTATGCAACCTACAGAAATAGGTGCAATGCTAGTCTCGCACAATCAAAACCAATGAGGAGTAATACCGAACAGGGAGTAAACCCAACCCTTTCACTCTATCTCCACGGTAAGGTGCTTTTTATTTAACAGATCAGATTCATTTTGCACTGCATTAAGAAACATGCGGCTGAATTTTCCCCAGCTCATTAAAGGCAGACTAGAAAATGATAGGGCTGGTAATATGTTGAAGGGTGGTGTATGGATGGCACAACCATCACTATAGTATATTGCCAGTGTTAGGAGCTCTAGGGCTGCCACTGCCCACAGGGGGAAGAGACTGAACCACTAAATAGCCCAATACAAGGCCACTTCTGGCCCACTGTTCTCATCAGTTTCCCAGGATGACTCGCCATAATGGAACACCAAAAGGTTCTCAGATGGGCCCCTGTTGGCAGTAGGTCTCACTACACCCAAGGCACCACAACTAAGGCAACCGTCTGTCCAACCTCAGTCCCCATAGCACACTATAGTGATTGTGAAGGCTGGCTGCCCTGATGCCCCCAAAGAACCATGTAAGTGTAACAGAGTGCTTCAACCCTAGGCTGCCCTCGGTAAAGAGCTACCACTTCAGCACTGGTCAGCATTATCTGAGGGACCGTTAAGGATGATTTGGATGGTGTACTCAGCAGTGACCACAAAATTGATTGCCACTGGTAAATGTCGGGGAAGAGGGATTGGTTCGGCTTCCATTTTCACCCACAATACCAAGACTTCCTATTTCTTGCAAACATTCGGTCCACTTTTTCCACAAAGATATTGTGACAATACATGGAGATACAAGTATATTAACAAATTATTTTACCCATATTTGAATTTCTATCAGTTGCTTTTATCAACTGCCTATCTATCACCCAATGCCGCTTGGGAACTCTACAGCCTTCTGGATTCAGTATCGACAACAAATTCAGGGTTTAAGTTTTTCTCATGTCCTTACCCCAGTGCACAAACACCAGGCTTGTTATCACATGGTCTGCTATTACACCCATTGTTAGCCACTAACAGTCCCTATCAACACCTATTCACTCTCCTAGCCGGATTGTTATCAACTCCTTTGTCTGTCTATCTGTTCTCTCTCCTTGGGTTCTATTCCCACCTATCAATTACTCCTTACACCCTTCCCTCACCCTATCTTCTGCATAAAAAACATCATTTTCTTAGCTACCATCAATTCTGAGGAAGGGTCACTGGATCCAAAACATAAACTCGCATTTCTGTCCAGCTGCCACCAAGGTGCTGTGGGGAAAGAGCACTGTCTGAGGTCATTCTGCCAAAGGTAAATTGGGGTCCATTCAATAATCAGACCCCCCCCCCCAACCCTGGTGCCTCAATGTACGTAAATGTAGCCCCATTCAAGTATGCCAAACATGCCTTTGGTTTGTTTGGATAAAATCAAACTCCAGTGTTTATTTCTTTGATATGCTACTGTACAGAACCAAACAGTGTTTGTGACAATGTATATATATGAAGTTTTTTTTAATGAATAAAGTGTATTTTTGAAATAAAAACAGAATCTGATTTTTCTCCACAGATGTTGCCAAACCAATTAACTTTCCCAGCAATTTCTGTTTTTGATCTCCTCATGCCTGTTTGGACAATGAAAATTGTGAAATGATTCATATAACTGGCATTAATAGCTTCTAATATTAAGACCTTGGACAACTGTAAAAGGTTAGCCTTGAAAAACGGAAGGTATTTAATTAAAGGATTTGTAAAGCAGGTAGTTTGCTCTGCAATCTATGTTGTACCGCCATTCAAAGCTTCCCAAAGCAAAGTTAAGGTACTTATATTTATTAGAATTATAAACCTCTTAGAAGTACAATAACAAAGCAGATTGCATCAACTGCAGTTACTTGTATTTTTCCACACCTCTGCACATTGGGGGAAGTAATTTAGTTCTGTATGGATAACGTGGCACACAATTTAAACTGGAATGGCAGGCATTTCATCAACTCTGCAAATAATTGATAGGGCAGAGTACAAATGACCGATTAATTCTTTCCTTTCTTTAAATTTTCTTAATCCATGCAGCAATTCCCTTTTTTAAACAACATTGACAGCATAAAAGGTTTAGAAATCTATTGTTTCTTGCTTCCAATTTAATGACTCCAAACAATGCTGGTTATTTCAGTTAACTTATGTTTTTGATTTGATTTGATTTATTATTGTCACGTGTACCAAGGTACAGTGAAAAGTGTTGTCTTAAATGCTTTACAGGCAGATCTTGCTTCGACTAGGATTTTGACTTCAGACGTAAACTATTAATTATTATATCTTTAAAAATTGTCTTTTTTATGATTTTTCTAATGTGGCATTGCTACTTGCTGACATATGCTCAGTTTCAGATAAGAATAGAACAAGTCAGCCATGAATTTCACACCATAGAGGCATTGTTAATATTCCTATGCCTTCAGCTGACAAGAGGCACAATTCAGGGAAAGGTCAGTGAATCCCGAATTGTTTTACTTCTGAGAATTCCATTCTGCCAGAGAATTCATGAAGTACATCAGACAACTTAATTTGAGAGATTGTAACTCTGGTTCTCTGGTGAGTAATCCAAAGAATTACTCAGGATTTAGAATTGTTTCACTGATTATGAGACGAATAAAAAATAAAGCATTGTTTACTTTCAGCAGGTTACTAATCTGACAACTCAAACAATTGAGATTTCACCTTAGACTTGGACCGTTAAGTGGTCTTAAGCTAAGATTTTCTAAGCAAATCTATTACTTGAGGATTTATAAAGCAGCAATATAGAAAAAGTTAGAAGCTAATAACTAATTAAAGAGTGCGTGACAAGAAGAAGGGCAAGAACATCATATCACACTGTTTATCAAATTTAAAATCAACTCTAAAAGAACTGTTTCAGCAAGATTATCCCGTGCACAATATGGAAGAACAGGCTTAATCCAATGTGTTTGACCCATTAGATGATCTCGGCCAGCGGCAGTCTAAATGTACAATTGCTTTTAAAAGCCTTGCAAAAGACAGCTCATGTATGTTTATGTAAATGTAGTTTATTTTTTAGGATTCTGTGCAGCAGCCTCTTTAGAAGCACATAGACTTGTACGTACAGGATTGAGTTTGGCTGTGATGACTCCTATAGTTGAATAGTATGCTCATTCTTACAAGTCAAGTCCCATGGATGAATAATGGCCACTTGTTCTAGGTATGAGAGAATAATCAATGGTAAAGGAATTGGAACACCCCAAAGAGTCAGTGTGTTCATGGAAGGGAGGCAACACCTTTGACCAGGAAATGGAATGGTTAGGAAATTTAAAAATTTCTTTAAATGATCTGGGGCAACTGTAACTATTTTGGAGAATGTTTGAAATGTATGTTTAAACATTTGCATCAATTACAAGAGATCAAATTGTATTTGAATGATAAGAAATACCGGTCTGTATGACTTGATGGTCCTTGTCATTTTAGTAAGGCAAATCAGGACAGGACTTGTACACTTAATGGTACAGTCCTGCAGAGAGTTGCCAATTAAAGGGGCCTTTGGGTTCAGCGTCATAGTTCCTTGAAGGTGGAGTCTAAGGTAGACAGGACAGTGAAGGTGGTGTTTGGCACACTTGCCTTTAATGGGCAATTCAGTGCATTGAGTATAGGAGTTGGGATCAGGATTAGAATGGTGCTGGAAAAGCACAGCAGGTCAGGCAGCATCCAAGGAGCAGGAAAATCGACATTTCAGGCAGGAGTCCTTCATCAGGAATCAGCGCTCATTACTAATGAAGGGCTCCTGCCCGAAACTTCGATTTTCCTGTTCCTTGGATGCTGCCTGACCTGCTGCACTTTTCCAGCATCACTCTAATCTTGACTCTAATCTCCAGCATCTGTAATCCTCACTTTCGCCTATAGGAGTTGGGATATCATGTTGCATCTGTGCAGGAGATTAGATAGGCCACTTTTAGAATATTGCATTCAATTCTGGTCTCCCAGCTATAGGAAGGATGTTGTTAAACTTGAAAGGGTTCAGAAAAGATTTACAAAGATGTTGCCAAGGTTGGAGGGTTTGAGCTGTGGGGAGAGGCTGAATAGGCTGGGCCTACTTTCCCTGGAGTGTCGAAGGCTGAGGGGTCACCTTCCAGAGGTTTATAAAAACAGAGGTTTATAAAAACATGAGGGGCATGGGCAGGCTAAATAGCCAAGGTCTTTATCTCAGGGTAGGGGAGTCCAGAACTAGAGGACAAAGGCTAAAGGTTAGAGGGGAAAGATATAAAAGGGACTTCAGAGGCAAAGTTTTCACTCAGAGGGTGGTGTGTGTATGGAATGATCTGTCAGAGGAAGTGAAGGCTGGTACAATTGCAGCATTTAAAAGGCATCTGGATGGGTAAATGATTAGAAAGGGTTTGGAGGGATATGGGCCAAATGATGGCATATGGGACCAGATTAATTTAGGATATCTGGTCAGCATGGATGAGTTGGACTGAAGGGCCTGTTTCCATGCTGTACAGTTCTATAATTCTGATCTGGAAATAGTATCAATAAGAAGGAAGTTAGGACTTTGTGGAGAAAGAAAGAGATAATATTTTGAGTCTAAAATCTCTTATTTGTTTCCAAATAAGAGTCCATGGTCTCAAAATGTTACCTCTGCTTCTCTGTCTAGAGATGCTGCTGCTGCTGCTGCTGGGTTTCTCTCACATTTTCTGTTTTTATTTTAGATCTTCAGCATCTGTTTTTAATGAGGACTTTGCGGCTGACAGACACAAAGGAGAACAATAAACAGGAGAGATGGTGGGTGAAGATGATTAACGCACAGATGCTGACACACAGAAATCAAACAGAGACAGACAGAGGATCACATCAAATGTTGTGGGTCTGGATAGGTAGAAAATCTCTCAGAAAATGGTGACAGGAGTTCTTGGAGGCAATATGCAGGTTGACTAAAAAGGTCTAACATCTGGAAAACTGTGTGAATGGCTCAGAAATGCTAAAGTGCTGGGTACTTTCCCACAAGTGGTTGATCAGTGAACTGGGTATTATTGGTTGGGAAAAAATGAGGACTACAGATGCTGGAGATCAGAGTTGAGAGTGTGGTGCTGGAAAAGCTCAGCAGGTCAGGCAGCATCCAAAGAACAGGATAATCAACGTTTCAGACATACGCCCTTCATCAGGAATGGGTATTATTGGGTGGTCAATTGAAAAGGAATTCTGAGAAATTATGCCATCAGTATCTTCGTGTCCTGAGGGAGAGAAGGTTCATAAAAGTGTCCTTCACTCATGACAATTGTGCCTGTGAAATATGAAAGTGGAAGTTGCTGGAGGTAAACATCCAAACCTACCCTGTGTGAAAAACACATATTGTGGAACTGTGTTCATTTAATTCTGAAGCTCCATAGTGTCACACTTTATAGGAAATCAAGTGGATGCATGTGGTCCTGTAATATGTTTCTTTACTGGATCTTTATTTAAAATGAACTTTTATCATTGCAAGGATAATTTGCCTGTTAATACATGTGTAATTTATCGTGATTTTGATTTGTATTAAAGTAAATGTTATCAAAAGTGAAATCTTGTTGGTTAGTTCTTCCTTGGAGTTCATTTGATAAATTTGATTATTTTAGTTTACAGTTCCAACAAGTTTGTAACAAACAACAATGGAGAAAATTGATGAGGAAAACAAAATTCTTCACAATGTAACAATACTTCCTACTGAAGATAATGTGTTCCATGTAATAAAGCTTAATTGTTATTTTCTGAAAATTAAGTTTCAATACTAAAAATTGTGACTAACATGAAAGACCCTGTCAAGAAAAGGATTGTAATTCATGCAATAGATTGAAAGATACAAAGAATCTGATTAAACTTGTCCAAACAAGATAGAAATTTTAAGCTTTGTGAATCAGAAGAGGAAAACTGAACAATGAAAATAATGAAGCACAATTTCAGTATTGGCTTTAACCATCAAGTTGTTTAATTCTCAAATCAACTACAATTTAAGGAGGGAATGTTATGTCAGATGGAGTTTTAAAGTGAACACAGTTTCAACAGTGATAAGAGATGCAGACATGTCACCATTACTATACAGAGATAAACGTGACCTGTACAAGTCTTAAACGTCACTATGACAGAGTAGGGTGGAAGAACTGACTAGCTGTTTTTTATTGTTGGTAGTTCAAGAATTTAAACATTGCTGAAAGGAGAATCCTTTTTAATTGCATATAATGTGATCAGAACGCATTCCATTGCACTCTCGACTTGTGCCCTGTTGATGGTGGACAGGAACTTGGAAGCAGGAGGTGGATTACTCATCATAGAATTCCTAACCTCTAACATACTCACGTAGCCACAATATTTATTTGACTGGTCCAGTTCAGTTTTGAGTCCATGGTAGCCCCTTTGGTGTGAAAGTGAGGGATTCAATGATGGTAATGCCATTGAATATCAAAGGCTGATGGTTAGATTCTCTTCTGTTGGAGATGGTCATTGCCTGGCACTTTATAATGTGAATACTACTTGCCATTTATCAGTTCAAGCTGGATTTTTCTGCATAAAGACATGGATTGCTTCAATGTCTGAGAAGTTGTAAATGGTGCTGAACTTTGTGCAATCATCAGTGAACATCCTACTGCTGATTTCAAGGTGAAGGAAATGTCATTGGTGAAACAGCTGAAGGTGGTTGCGTCAAGGACACCATCTTGAGGAACTCCTGCAGGAATGCCCTTGGACTGAGAAAATTGACCTTCAACAATCACAACCAATTTCATTCGTGCCATGTACGACTTCAAAGAGTAGAGATTTTCCTCCTGATACCAACATTGGCTCAACATTTACTCTGGCTCCTTGATGCCATTTTTGCTTGAATGCTGCTTGATATCAAGGCCAGTCATTCTCACCTCACTCTGGAGTTTGGCTCTTTTGTCCATGTTTGGAACAATGAGGTCAGGAAATGAGTACTTCCTGGCAGAACCAAATCGGAATGTTCAATGAGCAGGTTATGCATTTGCAGGTGACCCTTGATAGCACCGTTAGTAAACTTGTCTAATACTTTGCAGATTACATACGTACTTTATAGAGGCATGGTGGTACAGTGTTCAGCACTGCCTCACAGCATTATGCTGCCTCGTATGGAGTTTACACATTCTCCCCATGTCTGTGGGTTTTCTCTAGGTGTTGCTGTTTCCTCCCACAGTCCAAAGATATGCAAGTGAAGTAAATTGATCGTGTTAAAAGCTGGGCGTATAGCTAGGTATATTAGCCATGGTAAATGCAGGGTTATGGGGATAGTGTAGGGGGGGCTGGATTTGGGCAGGCAGAATGGCCTCTTTCCATATTGTAGGAATTCTGTTATCAAGAGTAAACCGATAGGACGGTAATTTGCTGAGTTACATTAGTCCTGCCTTTTGTGCACCAGACATACCTGGACAATTGTCCACATGTTGATTAGATGCTAGTATGGTAGCTATACTGCAAGCTACAGTACAGGATCATGATTAGTTTTCAGCTCTATTGCCAGAATGTTGACAGGGTCCATACTTTGCAACGTTCAATGCCTTCCAACATTTTTTTGGCATCATGTGGACTGAATCAAGTTGTCTGAAAACAGCTAGATTGGCATGATATAATGGCATTGTGCAACTGTTAATGGCTTTCTTGAATGATACATTGGCAAATAATCTAACAAACTTAAAACAAAGATGGACAAGCTGTTGTCCAGTTTACATATATACACACACATATATGTCAGGGTTTGCCTTGAGATTATGCAACATGCTTGCATCGCAAATGATAGTCAGTCATTAGATGTTCCATAACATGCATGTGCTTCATTTGCTGGACATGCTTTCATGGCCTCAGAATCTTTGTTGTGTGTTAATTTGTGGTCAGATACTGGTAACAAAGGATTTCAAACTCCTCTTCTCATTTGAACAAAAGATGTAACTAGCTGCTACTTTGCAGTAAACACACAGGAGGTTATCTCCACTAACAGGATGATACCATCAAACCAAAAAGATGTTTTGCCTATCACACAAGTCGATAATGTGATATATAAGTTTCCATGCTGATGTAATGTCAGGTATATAGATTGCATGTCCAACCCACTGGCATAATGTATCAAACTACATATCCTGTTGCTCATTCACAGCTTAAGAAGTTCAATCTTACAAGCTTCAGAACAATATGTTGTCCAATAGTTTTCATTCTATTAGTGGACAGCATTTACACAATAATCAGGGCAGCAGTAAGAATTACATCACAAAACAATTGTTGATTTTCAGCTTGGGCTCTCAGTCAAATCCATTTATGCATTCTAGAAACATTTATTAAAACACAGGAGCCAAAGGGAATTTCACAATATCACAGATGTTTTATGGTGCAGAAGGATGCCCTTTGGCTCATGCCCTATTGCCAATTTCCTGCTTTCTCATCATTCCTTGCACAAATATCAAATACTCTTTTGAATGTCTCAATTGAAACTGACTCCAGCACACATCAGGGCAACATGGTGGCTCAGTGGTTAGCACTGCTGCCTCTCAGTGCCAAGGACCCGGGTTTGATTCCAGCCTCGGGAGATAGTCTGTGTAGAGTTTGCACATTCTCTGTGTGGGTTTCCTCTGGGTGCTCTAGTTTCCTCCCACGTTCTAAAAGATGTGCAAGTCAGGTGAATTGGCCATGCTAAATTGCTCATAGTGTTAGGTGCATTAGTCAGGGGTAAATGTAAGAAAATGGGTCTTGGGCGGTTACTCTTTGGAGGGTTGGTGTGGACTTGTTGGGCTGAAGGACCTGTTTCCACACTGTTAGGAATCTAATCTATGTACTTCCAGAGAGTGCATTTTAAAGTCTAACTACTCACCGTGTGAACATCTTTTTTATCTCTCACCTTACATTTGCTTCTTCTTTTGCTTTACGTTTGTGCCTTCTGGATTTTAGTGCTTTGACATGAGGAACAATTTCTCCCTATCCACTCTTTCCAGTTCCCTTATGATATTGAAAACCTCCATCAAATCTCTCAGCTTTCTTCTCTCCAAGATAAACACTCCCAACCTCTTCAATACATCCGTATAACTGAAATTTCTCATCCTTGGAACCATTCTGCACTTTAGCCAATACACTTACATCCTTTCTTTACTATGGTACCCAAAACTGTACATAATATTCCAGCTGAGATCTAACAGGTGTCATGTACTTCCTTACACTTGTACTCTATTGCCATATTAATAAAGCCAACGATACTGTTTGTTTTACCAATTGCTCCCTCAACCTGTCCTTCCAACTTCATTGATTTATACTATAGCCACTCTGCTTCCCTTTACAATTATGGCCCCAATTTTATATTGTCTTCCACTGTTTATTCATCTACAGTTCTCTGCATTGTATCCCATTTGCCATCTATCTGCCTATTCCACCAATCTGTCTATATCTTTTTGAAGTTCTATACAGTCATCCTGACATCCTCCAATTCTTCCAAATATAATTTAATCTGCAAGCTGTCCCTAGTACACCAAGATCTAGATCATTAATACATTTGAGGAAATGCATTAGTGCTAATATTGATCCCATAAATTTGCACATATCACGTACCTTTTTCATTGGGAATGGGCTCATGGAGACTGCCAATTTCAGCTGCATTCCTATGGCAACACACTGACCAATCAGATTCTATCTGGCTGGTCTGAGAACTAAGATTGACAGTTAAATGTTCCTGCTGTACCTCCACGCCAATGATGGTGTAACCAATCAGTACCCTTTTCTCATGCTATGTAAATTGGCTTTCCTTTTCCAAGTTTGGTTTCCTGTGTTTTAGTCCCGTAACATTCGACTTTCCATTTAGCAATATTTAAGCTTTTTATCATTTTAACATTTTCACATTCTAATCCTGTGCAATTTAATTGTACTTTTCATAAAGGTTGTAAAATTGTGTAAATAGAACTGTATTTCCCAAGGTCTGTGCTGGTAATAATTCATTCAGTTGTACCTTTTCATTTGGATGAAGCACAAGCTCATTATCAAAGTTTTTAGAAATGTTTGCTGAAGCTGAAGAACAATAAATTTGTTCAGCAACGGAGACTTTAAACCCAGTCTCAATGTCAACACTCCCATTTTCAGACACAACCCAGAACTCAATGTACTGAGTAAGTCTAAAAGCTCACCAATATCACCTTTCCTTCAATTGCTTATCTTGTGACTCTTCAATTTTCCAAACCAGTGTTAACAATGCTGAATTAGGAAGTGTTGTGTGCCATACAGTTATATATCATTGAGATTTACTGCACAGAGAAAGGCCCTTCAACCCATTGAGTCTGTTCCAGTTGAAAACAACCACCTAATTATTCAAATCCTATTTTCGAGCACTTGGCTCATGGCCTTGTATGCCTTGGCAATGGCAGTATATTTCTAAATACTTCGTAAATTTTCTGAGGCTTTCTGCCTCAACTGCCCTTAAAGGCAGTGAGTTCCGTATTTCCACCAGTCTCTGGGTGAAAAGACTTTTCTTCACATCCCCTCTAAACCTCCGACCCCTTATCTTCAATCTATATTACCTGGTCATTGACAGGAGTTTCTTCCTGTCTATCCTGTCTGAGTCCCTCATAATTTTATATGTTTCAATCATGCCGCCCTCATTCTCCTCTGCTGTAAGGAAACCAATCCCAGACTCTCTAACCTCTCTTCATAACTGAAACTTTCCCGCCAAGACAACTTTCTGGTAAATCTTCTCTGCATCCTCCCCTGTAAAATCACAAACTTCCTATTATGTGGATTCCACACGCTGGTTATGGTCTAACCAATTTTTTGTACAGTTCTAGCACAACCTTTGTGCTCCTAACTCTATCCCATATACCTTCTTAACCATATTATCTATCTTTCCTACTACCTTTAAGGTCTGGTGGACAGGCACATCAAGGTTCCTTTAATTCTGGTGCTCCCCAGGATCCTGCCATTCACCATGTATTCCCTTATCTTGTTTGTCTTGGTCAAATGTATCACCTCACGCATATCCAAATAAAATTCCATTTACCACTGATTAGCCCTTGTGAGCATCCTGAATCTATCCTCCTGTAATCTAAGGCTATCCTCCTCACTATTTACTACCCCACCAATCTTTGTATCATCCATGAACTCACTGATCCCCCATCCTACATTCAATCTAAATTGCTTTTATACATTCCACAAACAACAAGAGCTCCAACATTGGTCCTTGAGAAACCCCACAGGCTTCCAGTCACCAAAATACTCATCAACTATTACCCTTGGCTACCTGCCACTCAGTGGTAGACTAAATAGATTAAGTCTGACTAGGAGATGAAGGGAGAAAGAGAAAGATAAAACACAATAAATAAATTTAATTTGGATGCTACACCTACTAAGAGGAAATTGAATGAGATGCTGCATCACTGGCAAGGCCAGCATTTGTTGCCTATCCCTTCTTGTCATTGAACTAATTGGCCATCGGAGCCACTTCAGAGGGCAAGAAAGAATCAACAGCATTGCAATAGGTCTGGAGTCATATCTGGCAGAGATTATCCTGCACATTCAAATACCACATCTACTGTGTTTGTTGCTCTCAATGTGGTTTCCTCTACATTGGGGAGAAAGTGAGGTCTGCAGATGCTGGAGATCAGAGCTGGAAATGTGTTGCTGGAAAAGCGCAGCAGGTCAGGCAGTATCCAGGGAACAGGAGAATCAACGTTTCAGGCATAAGCCCTTCTTCAGGAATGAGGAAAGTTTGTCCAGCAGGCTAAGATAAAAGGTAGGGAGGAGGGACTTGGGGGAGGGGCGTCGGAAATGTGATAGGTGGAAAGAGGTCAAGGTGAGGGTGATAGGACAGATTGGGGTGGGGGCGGAGAGGTCGGGAAGAAGATTGCAGGTTAGGAAGGCGGTGCTGAATTCGATGGATTTGACTGAGACAAGGTGTGGGGAGGGGAAATGAGGAAACTGGTGAAATCCGAGGTCATCCCTTGGACACCTCTGGGACACCCGGACCCACCGCCCCCCCCCCCCCCCGGCC
>NC_057716.1:40310594-40333610 GCF_004010195.1 Chiloscyllium plagiosum
AACCCTCCTATTTATCTCTCAGCCCCCTTCTCCACTCAGCCCCCTCCACCCCCAACATTCCTGATGAAGGGCTTCTGCCCAAAACGTTGATTTACCTGCTTCTCGAATGCTGCCTGATCTGCTGTGCTTTTTCAATGCCATGCTTTTCGACTCTGATTTCCAGCATCTGTAGTTCTCACTTTCTCCTGGAGTCACAGGTAGGCCAGATCAGGTAAGGAAGGTGGATTTCCTTCACTAGAGGACTTTGTAGCCATTAGACTAGTCTTTAATTTCAGATTTAATTGAATTCAAATTTCACTATTTACCATGGTGGGATGTAATCCCATGTCCCCAGATCCTGGGGTTCTGGGTTACTAACAGAGTAACATCATCACTAAGCAACTATCTCCTTAAAAGCCTTGATTTCCAAAAAAATCATAAGCACTTGGATGCCAGGTATTCTAACCTAAAACCTTACTTAGTCTCAGCATCCTATTCTCCAAGTTAATTGCCATTGTAAAATATGTTTATTTTGACTATTTAACTTGTGTCAATTATGAAAATTAATGTATATCTAAGAGCAAAAATGCTAGAATGAATATTGTGCGCAGGGCATTGTCAAGCATCCACAAACATTTTTCAGGAACCAATTGCATGGACTCCACATCCAAAAAATAAATTTATTAGATTATCGCACATAGCGCGTAGCCAGGTTAATTTTTTTCTTCTATTAAATATTCATATTATGATTTTTGTTGATAATCCGAGTTATTATGCTACATTTTGCAAAGTGAGTGTTACTTTTCTATTGACAAGACTTTGTTATTGTTTTTCTATCTTTTTCCATTACTCATTAAAATCTTGCACTTTGGGGTGAGAGAGCAAGACTTTTGCATTAAGGACTTCTGTGTACTGTAGTTTCTGTTAATAAGTGACATGATCGTTGGACTGTTCCTGTCCATCCCATCCCCTACCTTCAACCTCCCCTTTTCCACAGCTTTCACTTCTCAGAACATTATGTGGAAGAAGATTTTGATAAACATGCTTATTGAGAGCTTATACTTTAGTGGAGATTGGGTCAAATTATTAGTCACATTCCTGATATTAAGAACATATTGAGGAATCTCTGTTCTTCAGTGGAAATGTCACGATGAAAATTCAATCATTTTCCAAATTATATTCCGTTAATTTTTAATAGCAACATTTAGGATCAGATACATTTTTGTACTCTATTTTCCATCTCCATTCCTTAAATTGCTGATTCACTTAGGAGCACATTGTTCCAAAAGGTATTGGCAAAAATCCAATACTTAAGCAAGCAGACAATCTTAAAAGTGAGGCCCTAGGCAGTTGATACCGACAGGCTGTTCAAATCTAGAAAGTATTACAGCTGAGTGAGACTCTTGTCTTACAGCCCTCTACTTTATAACATAATTCATATTAGAAAGATTGCATGTAATCTTTCAATTTATTGCTCTTGATTATCGCCTAAACCTCTTTAATTGATATTTCAGATATCATATAAAAAGGTGATTTCTGTAACACTCCTAAAATATTTGCATTATTGAATTATAAATGGTGAGCTAATGATTTTTAAATGTACAAAACCAGGAGTTGAAATCTCCATGTTAGGGAATTTTATCCAAAATACAGGAGTCTGAGGAGTCCAGGATTATTATTTCGGTCATGGTAATTTAATTAGGAGAAAACATTTTAATGGTCAGTAACTAGATGGCATAAAATTAGGCTCATCAGCAAAGACTAAGGGGAGAGGTTGGGAGTTTTTTTCTTTTAATTCAGCATTATTAACACATGGGGGAATGCACCATCAGAAAGTGTTAGAAATAGAACACAAAATAGCTTTTAAATGAAATTATGGATAAAGGAAAAATTAAAAGATTAGGATAAAGTTTCAGGGGGATGTGATTAAGTGAGAGGAAGCAGCACAGATGTGAGGGACCAAATGACCTCCTGCTCTGCAAAATAATTCTATAGTATGTTTCCTATTTAGATTAAAAGTGCAACCTCCATATTTAGTACATCCATGCTGACATCTGCTCAGAACGAACCAATGATCTGATCTGGTCTATATGGCTCATTAACTCACCATAAAATGATTAAGTATTAAACATCAGGACATCTTGATCAGAGCCATCTGATTGCCAAATTATTCAAGTGTCTGCTCTGCCTTTACACAGCCCAGAAACAGGAGACAAACAGAGGTGTTGGGCCATTGTACTGATAGCTGACTTTGCCTATTAATATCACTTCACTAAAAAGGATATTTCAGAATCAATATAGTTTAAAGTGGGGGGGTGGGAGAAGCGGGCAACAAATTCTCACTGTATCTTTATCTTATAACCTTAGATTCCTTTATTGATTCACTGATTTTGTAATTTCTTTTACTTTTTAATGGCTGTGGAACCCAAAAGGAGAGAAAACTTTCCTGGTTAGAAGAGTGGGCAATGACAAATCGTATGGGTGATATTTTTGGAGAAATGTTTTTGTACATGATATACCAGCTGGCTTGCCCTAGTCATGTAATCTCCAACTCTAATGTAACTTGCTTTCAGGTTAGTTTTTAAAGCTATTAAGCATATATCTTGAAATATGGACAGCAGAAGTGGCCAGATTAAATTGCTGGAGAAAGAATGTATTGCAGCCAAAACCATGTAGAAGGGAAGGGAACACAGACAGGCCGTATATGGAAATCTTTAAAGACATACTCTGAATTGTGCATTAATGTTACCTATGAATTTTGTACATATTCGAGTAATAGTTGAGTTTTTTTGACTACTTTTTAAGGTTAAATTTATGGAGTCAACTGTTACATGGATACTATTTTTGAGGGGCTGAAATTCATGCCCGTCAAAATTCATACCATAGCATTAGCAGAAGCCCAATTGATCTCCGAATGAATAAAGAAAATAAAATGATTTATAGTAATTCTGAAAACCTGGAGTGGAGCACAACAGCCAGCAGACTGGAAGACCATGAGCAGAGTGGACTAACTGGCAGACTGGAAAGCTGGGGCAGGATGTGACGGCCAGCAGACGGATTCAGATAAATTGATCTGCTACCTGTGAAGAACTAGGATCAACTTTTACACAAGATATTTGGAAAATTGCAGATTATTTGGCCAAAATTAGGGGGTCGACTTTTACATGAGATCGACTATTACTCTAGTACATACAATAGATGTGTTCAACATTAGAAGTCAGGAAAAGGGGACCTATAGATTAGTATATGATGACACTGATGTATCCAACAGAATCCTGAAAGTCTGGACAACAGACAGATGATCTCATTGGAATTAAGATTGCTTTTGTCTTGGGAGATACTGCAGTGAGAGCACATCTGCTAAGAAGGGAGGGGCCACTGTGTACCTGGATGAGTACTGGCATTCCAAAACTGTCCTGCTGATTGGCAGACAGAAACTGAACATGGCAGTGGGAACATTAGAAAGTGTGAGACCACACTCTGGTGAGCAGCACATTGTGGCAGGTCTGCAGCTGGCCAAGGAAGAAATGCCCCCAGGCCTCTGGCACTCGGAGGACTGCCAGAAACCAGGTCCCTGCTCAGTCCTGGACAGGAGAGGACTCTGTGGCACTGGAAGTCAGAGATTTCATCCATTTGCAGAGTGAGGAACCAGAGCAGCAATATTTATGAGAGACATGATGCCCTCATTCCTCAGCAATGCAGTGAGTCATGTGATCATCTGGCTCACTCCATGGATCATGTCGCGGGCTGCAGTTTTGTTATTTGCCACTTGGAGGTCATTCAGAGCAAGTGGCAAGTCAATTCTGCCAGGTACATACTCCGATTACATGTCAAGTTTTCTCAAAGTATAGGCTTGTTTGGTAGATAGAAAGCTGAATACTAATGAGACGAATTGGGCTGTCAACAATCAATAATTCCCTTAATTGGCAACTCAATGCTGCACAAACCGAAGGCCACCATGTCATTTGTGAAAAGCGTAAAAGATGGCATGAGTTGCTTCTGACCCAGAATGAGACTGGCTGGACTTCTCGTCTGATTGTGCCACACATTTTGCCATTGCCCATGTCACTCAACTGCTGTAAGATTCTGCGCAATAAATCTAAAAGGCATGCATCTTGCTCTGAGCAAGCACTGACACACCTTGGGGAAAGAACATCCCTGGAATGAGCAGACACAAGACAATGGTGACAGGAATAACATGCAGGCATGTAATTAAATACCCTAAATGCTTCAGAGGTATATATGAAAGGCACGTTTTAACAATGACAATTGAAATTGAGAACCGGTTTCAAGTCACACCTGCTCTGGAGTGTATAAGAACATCTCTTATAGGTTGATTATAAAATTAGATTGAAAGTGGGACAGAATACAATTGTTACAGTTCATGAACAATAATGTTTATTTACATTGGGTAACTTGTATTTGCAAATGATAGTCCATGCAAGCTTCATTTGTTTTTTTTTGTGGAAAAGCATACGTTTGGAGGAATGATTTACATTTTCATATACAGATATCCATTGTATATTAGTTCATATGTTGTAGGGCAATGACCATTATCTCTGCTGTAACTTACTTTTACTTTAATGTGTGCCAGTCATTAAACACATTACTTGAAACAAAGTGTAACATGCACAAGTGCAAGAGAAGTTGAGTTTGAGGCCTGGAATGTGAGAAAGCAGAGACTCACGGTGTAAGGGTTTGTAATTTATATTGCCCTGGCTAGCAGTAATTGCAGTGGAAGTTTAATGGCTGTTGTGGAGAGGCATTGTCTGCTTTAGGAAAAAGTGATACATTTGAAGAAATAAATGTGCTGAATAATCTTTACACTTCTGGTGTCACTGTGCCATTCAGGTTTGATGGGCACACAGTCGAAACAACATCAAAAATCACAGGGGAAAAGACACCAACAGAAACTATGGTAGCTGAAGTTAGAATAGAAAGGGATTTTCATGTCAGCGTGGGAGGGAGCTCTCTGTTTTTTTTCTCTATGCATGTGTTACCACAGTTTGTTTTAAATGTATGTTCTGCAGTCTTGTTATTGGGAATATTTATCTACATTATTAAAGATATTACCCCACATTATCGTCTGTGATTATGCCAGCCAAGCCCAGCTTGCTGACTTGGTGTTGACCTTTACAAATGTATTGGGATTAACTAAACTGGGCTGTCAAAGGTGCTGTCATCTTTAACACACAGCTCACGATGGAAGGAAGGTAGAAAGTGTTTTTTTTCTGCAAGAGTTCCATGTCTATAACTGCATAAAAGGGAAAAAGGCACATCTCAATGCCTCCTTTGAAGAATTTTTCAATATAAAAGTACATAAATGGTGCACCAATTTTTTTTTGCCCTTTATTGTTTAATATTCATTAAACATTTCCTAGCAGCACTAGATGACAATTATATTCTACTATCCCAAATGGTCAGCTTTGCTCCAACCAGTAGTGACACCAAACACTTACAGCTACTATTTCATTGTAAGTGCTGCAGAAGTGACAACTGAAATACAACGAAAGCAAAAATGAACAGAATCCAGCCTTACATACTAATATGTTTCTGTCTTCCCTCACTAACATTAACATGAAATTAGTGGAAGGCATATGAAAATCCCATCATTACATTTGTACATTTGTACTTTTAATTGATTATCATTTAACAGTGATCCACCACAGTATCAGGAGAATCATCTACAGCTTACCCTCAGGCCAGGGTCTACGTTCATACCCCTTGCCAGCCTAAACCTTATTTCTCCCTGACTGCTCTTTCAATTCTATTTACAACTCCATGCACTTTATTTCAGAGTCTATCCTTCAAAACGTGCAAAAAAAAAGTTCAGTCAATCTAATCAATGAAGGAAAATTTGTACAGTATTAAGATATGTAGAGATATAGTGAGGTAATTTTGGACAAAGATGGAGAAAGGATTATGAACAAAGAAGTGAAAACAATGAAAGAAAACAAATGAGAGCTATTGAGAGAAAGCGTGAAAGATACATAGAAAGAAGCAAAGGCAAATAAAAAAAGGTAGAAATTGGTAAACGGATAAATAGTTATATAGGGATGGCAGATTTGTTTGGTTTGTGAACAGCTGTACTGAAGACCAACTTAACGGTTTGAATTTGTTTAACAATTACATCTGTATTTTTATTGCGAAGACGACACAGTAAATTGCATGGTTAGGTCACTACACTTTCAATATGTTATGAATAAATGCTCACTGAATGCCCTTCAAATACATAGAATAAAACTGCTTATAAATTGACATTGTGATTCACCTGCATCAAAAGACAGCACATAATTTGATTGAAAATTGAAGACTTCTGCAGAAGTCCTGTAATTCACTAGTCACCAGATTGAAACACATCAGTACATATTCACATAGTATGTGGAGGTCTTCAGTGAATTCTAGACATCAAAGTCCACCTTTGTTTGTGTATATGTACTATATATATGGAAACTAATGTTGTAATTTCTGGAGCCTACAATGCTGCCCCATGACTCTTGAAGTACTTTAGCTGGTGAGTCATTTCCTGAGAGAGTTGCTTTACTACTGTATGCTTCCAGAATGTTTCAGTTTATTTCTGATCAGACTTTATTTATATCTCTCAGTAGATTCAATCAAGAAAATGTGCTGATGCATCTTCCTCAGTCAAGTAAGGAACTATGCAATTTAAATATGTATCTATATACACAAGTACAGGTTAAAGGATAAAATTGTCCAAATAGAATTTAATGACGCATTCTAGCAATGAAGTCCTACAGCCAATTCTTTTTTAAAAATCTCAAGGGCAAAACATGGATGTGTGCAGCGTCATTGCACTGTCCATTTTGTACGTCAGATTCCTTTATCTCGTAATCTGTTTACAATTGACAAGGACAAAGCTCAAAGATGCCGGCTGGAACAAACGTGGGAAACAGCTGCAGAAAAGCCAAGAGCATTAGGATCTCTGCCTGCTGATCAAACATATTCCCGTTGGTCCACATTGGATTTCTATTGTGTATGCACTATAAAGGTGATAGTTTCAAATTTGTAGTGTGTCGGATCCCAAGTAACCATTCAGGTGAAATCCTCAATAATGATAGATTAAATACAAATCTTTAGCATTGCCTGTCTTTGTCAGTGTGCTTCCTTTTTATCAGTGTCATCAGGTCACCAGTAACTGGCGGTAAAAGACAGCTGAGGGTCTCCAGCATTACAATTAAGCGGATCTGTTGAGTTATTAAAGTAACATTGAGCTAGCAGAGGTTTGGTAACAATTTCAGCAAATCACAGAAAATTAGCTTACTTATTTCATGAATTTTACAAAGGTACATTTCAAACAAACCTGTCCTTCCCAAAAATTTTGAAATTAATATCATATTGCCTTTTGCTTTCTCTGTGCTTTTGCACAAATAATTTGGGAAAATCAGCAGCCATTAATTTAACCATAACAGCACACAAGAAAACATATTGTTCAACTTGTCATTATAGGTTCACACTTAACTCATATGATTTCTATCATTTATCTATTACCTGGTGATGACTCATTAAGAATAACCAGTGAAGCTGGGGTAGGTCTTCGCTTTCTGATCTGCGGAAATGCAATCAAAACAGAACTAATTGTTTTTACCACAAGCACTCAACTTTTAAAATCAAACTCAAAATTTTTAAACTATCTTTTTAATTTTTAATAGTGAGAAAAGGACAAAGAACTAAAATAAGACTTGCTTCAGCATTCATAAAACCCGTTTGAAATTAATGTCTTCGTTTTCCAAATATTTTGTGAAAGGTTCTTCTTTACCTGTTCAGCTGCCTCGGGGTCTAATTGACTTTGAAATAAAGGCACTGCAAACTGAATCTTCTTTGGACTGTTTGGCTCCATACTGTAGCACAGGAGACTCTAACAATCCTGAAAGCAGAAATGAGCTCCTGTTGTTATCCACCGTCACTCCTTAAAGACACAGGGATTGTTGCAGCCTCTCCCAAAGTCTCCCAGTTAGTGAATGAAGGTCCTCTGAGCTGCGTCTACTGTACTGAGCAACTCCCTCATTAGACATCCAGGAGCATGTTTGCCTTTGCTCTTGCAATCCTACAGTGCCCTCAATACAAACCATCAAAAACAATGAGCTAATTGTACACCAGCCCAACGCCACAATAGCCAGGCATTTATCCACCGACTAATTTAAAATGCAATGCTGGACTTGAATGGCTTTGTGTCCTGGGATTTGAATACACCAGTCCATCTACTATATATTATTAGTAGTCTACTCAAATGTGCAATATAAGCTCCCTTTGGACCCTGCTGATGTACTGTTAATTATTGATAAGCACAACTCAGGAAGCTTTTTTCTTTTCTTACATTTGATGGAGTGGATTTCAATGCATGTTCACCTAACTGCTTAGTGGAGGAATCATAAGTTAAATTCTGCACAATATATTTTGGACTTGAACTGAAGTACAAGAATTAAATAACTTCTGTTCCTCAAAATTTAGACACAAACATGAATCTTTCTTAGTTTGAGCTTGGCTCAGATTCAATGTCAGACTGCTCACTCATCCCAATTCTTTGTTACAGGTGCATGCACTCTATCAAGCTTTCACTTCTGAGAACACAGTTCTCTTATTCAAATAGCATGCCCCCACAACCACAGGTGGAAACTTGCAAATCTTATCCAAGTGTGGCTGGTAGCAAGTTTAACTACGAATAAAGATTTTGTTTTGATTATAAAGTGAACAATTAGGCTCACTTTGGCAAATTGATTTCAACACATTTCAGCAAAAGCTTTAGCCTTAGCAGGACCTGAATTAAATAATGCAAATTGCTAAATTCATAATAACAACTTGCATTCATAGAACATCTTTAACATGATTATACATCCCAGGAAGCTTCACAGAATCATTATCATTAACCCATTAATCTAGAGACCCAACTAATATTCTGGGAATGCAGGTTCAAATCCCACCATGCCAGATGGTGGAGTTTAAATTCAATTTTTTAAAAAAATCTGGAATTAGGTCTAATGATGACTATGAAACCATGTGAATTGTCAGGAGAAACCAATCTGGTTTACTAGTGTCCTTTAGGGAAGGGAAACTGCTGTCATTAGCTGATGTACATGTGATTCCAGCCCCATGGCAATGTGGTTAATGCTCAACTGCCTTCTGGGTAATTAGAGATGGCTGATAAATGCTGGCCTAACCAGTGACACCTGTATCCTGTGAATAATTACAAAACAAAGTGTGACACTCAGCTACAATGAGAATACTTAAGTTAGATGACTAAAAGCTCATCAAAGAAGGAAGTTTAAAAGAATCAAAAAAAGGGTAAAGCAGGATAGCCACATCTATGTGATACAGGGAAGGAATTTCAGGGTCTAAGGTCTAAAGGCATGGTCAACAATGGTGGAACAATTTGATTAGGAATACACAAGAGACCTGAATTAAGGAAGCACAGATATTTCGGAAGCTGGTACATTTGGTGGGGATCACCAGGATAGGGAAAGGAGAGGCCAAGATGAAATTTGAAAACAAGGTTAAGAATTTTAAAATCAAGATTTGCTTGAGTGGGAACTAATACTGGTCAGTCAGCAAAGAGCAATAAGGGAACAATACTTGCTTCAACTTAAGGCATATGTAGTAGGTGTTTGGATAACTTTGTTTATGGAGGGTAGAATGTGGGATCAGCCAGGAGTTGGTTGAGATGAGGAGAAAATGAGGACTGCAGATGCTGGAGATTAGAGTCAAGAGTGTGGTGCTGGAAAAGTACAGCAGGGTCTGAGGAGGAGGAGAATCTGTGTTTTGTGCATAAGCCCTTCATCAGGAATGAGACATGTGGGCCAGGGTACTGAGAGATAAATGTGAAAATAATTGAGATGTTTGTTGACATGATCAAATCAAGAGGGAACAAAAGCACAAATGAGGATGTCAGCAGCCAGTGAGCTGAGACCGGATCAAAGTCAAGTGATACTATGGAAGAGGAAATACATATAAGACGCTACAAATGAGATTAACAGATCATCCTAGGATTAAATATGATACTTGCATTGTGAACAGACCAATTGTTTGAACAAAACAGATTTGTAGCTGTTAAAATCACCTGTAAAATAACCCCACATTTGAAAGCCATCAGCCACATTAGAATAAGGTTTGGATTTTTAAGTATATGGTGTGTGAACACTACTGCTGCATGCTCAAAATGAAGGTCTGATGAAGTGCATACACCTGCACTAAAGTACAGGAATGACTGAGCAGTATGACATTGAATCCAAGCCAAAATCGAACCATAAAAATCATAGATCCTTTCTTCCAATGCAATCATAAAGTAGAAAGCTGGCTTAAGCCCAAATTTTAAAAAAAAAGTACCTGCTGTTGTGGTCATACCTAGTATAGGCACAGCTTTCTGTTCATTGGATGGAGATCAACATGACCTTCAAAGCAGTATTTCACTCACCCACCATTGCAGCTGAAGGAAGCTTTTAGGGAGGAGAGCATGTGAAAAACTGTGAAGTGAATGTTACCCAGGTGTGACTGAGCACAACTAACTAAACTGCTGTTTAGCCTGTGTGAAACGTTAATATTGACAGGTGGAGCTGTTGGAAGTGATTCATGCAAATGACAAAAATATTGGTCAATTTAGTCAATTTGAATAAATCTAGAGATATTAGCAATTCTGAGCAAGTCTGTATAATTGAAATCTGCATGTTGTCTCATTTCCTTCTGATTTTCGCATCTGTCCTTTTCAAGGTCCTCGTCAAATCCTAAACAGTGAATGTTAATACTACCGTGGTACACTTCTTAGCAGTTATCCACATTAGTGGCTATCTGCAGCATGTTCCCTAACTTTGCCATTATGAGGTGCCAGCCCTTAACCTGGGAAGCAAGTGGTGCAGCTGGATCAGGAGCTGAAACATAAAGAAAAAGAAAGGCAGGATAAGTATCAACGCCAGGGACTTCATCAAAGAGTTCTTCATGTGAACCAACCCTGTCTATTCCAACATACCAGCAGTTCCAAAGTCCTTATTACTATCTTTACGACCACTACTCATGAGTCACACAGTGAGTGGTGCATATTTGGAATGAACTGCCAGAGGAAGTGGTAAAGGTGAGCACGATTACAACATTTAAAAGACATTTGGACAGGAATATGGATCGGAAAGGTTTAGAGGGATATGGGCCCCCAAACACAAACAAATGGGAATAGTTCAGTTTAGGGAACCTGGTCAACATAGACAGGTTGGGCCAAAGGGCCTGTTTCCATGCTGCATGACTCTATGACTCTTCAATTAGTCCAACTAAAGTCCCTCTCTTTACCCCACCCCAAATCCAGAACAAAATGAATTCATTAATCAACCAAATTCCTTCTGTAGCAAACAATTCAGAAAAGTAGTTACAATTGAGCCTGCCCTGCATTCTCAGTCACCTATCTCAGTTTTCCTGCCTCGTGTTTCCCCATTGACTGCAACTTGGGAGCTGAAAGGCTGCTGAGTAGCCACTGAGAACATTTAAGGTGACTGTGGTCAGTGACTTCAAGCAGCTCTAGTGCTTGAAGAATCAGGTGCAGACCGCAGCAGCATCATGCCATGGAGTGGAATAATATAACTCAGCTGGCTAAGAAAACTGAAGCCATGGCTGAGTAGATACCAGGGAGAAAGCATGTTAACATGCTGATAGACAACAGCAGATGCCTCATCCCTGAAGCTAAGACCACTCAAGTGAGGATATGCATCAACAATGCCATGGTGCTATACAAATACTTAGGGTAGGAGTGACATGACATGTACCCTTGAGATGGTTATCAACACTGGGTCCCCAAAAGCAAGAGGTGGCAGCTATTGGAGCAATCAGGAAACTCCCTGATAATGGGTAGTTCTGTTATGTGAAGAAGCTAATCGCTGAGTCTCCATTTTCAGTAAAAGAAAACCTTGATACAAGTTGAAACTGGATGTCTACACGCTCTGCAATATTGTGGACAAGTTCGTGAGAAGAATACAACTTTCCAATATATGCATGTCAGTCTTTTTTGCTAGCCTGAGTTCCAAAAGCAGTATCAGAGTCCCGGCCAGCAGAGAATGCATGCCCTCTCATCCTTTGCAAACTGATATCTCTGACACCCCATCCCCTTCACATAGCTCCTGCACACTTGTGCCAAGTGATTCACTGTGTGAATATGTAAACTCTGGTCTAGCCTCGACAGTATGTGCAGAGCCAATATCAGAGCTGCTGGTGGTTGTGAGGATCAGATTGAGTGCTGAAGCATCATAAGAAAGGTTGGTTCTTCTTTCGAAAGCAGCAGATATCTGTCTATCTATCTATCTATCTATATAAATATATATTTATATATCCCCCACATGCTCAGCGCTGAGAATTGAAGAAAGGGACTTTCTTAAATTTTGATGTAAAGTAAGAGCAGTAAAAGTGACCAGTGAAAGCAAATGCAGTGTGTCTTGCAGAATGAGGAATAATATGAGATAGGAGTAAAAAGATGAAAAAGAGATAAGTATGAAGAAATCTTATGTGACAGTTTCCCAATGCCACCAGGAGCTACACCAAGGCACAGCCCTCAGGAAATAGTGAGGACTGCAGATGCGGGAGAGTCAGAGTTGAAAAGTGTAGTGCTGGAAAATCACAGCTGGTCCCCACCCCATCTGCATTCCATAGAGACCATTCCCACTCCGACACCCTCTTTAGGTCCACATTACCCACCAACTCACCCTCTACACCCGGTACCTTCCCCTTGCTATCGTACAAGGTGTAAACCTGCGCCCACACTTCTCGCCCCATCTTTGTCCATGGCCCCACAGGATCATTTCACATCTAACAGAGGTTTTCCTGCACATCCTCCCACCTCATTTACTGCATCCATTGCTCTTGATGTGGTCCCCTCTACACTGGGGAGACAACACACTAACTTGCTGAGCAATTCTGGGACACACACACCAACCAATCCCATTGCCCTATGGCCAACACTTCAATTACCCTTCCCATTTCCCAGGGACATGCAAGTCTTGGGCATCCTCCACTGCCAAATCAAATCCACTTTCTGAATGGAGGAAGAACACCTCATCTTCTGCCTTGGGACCCTTCAACCACACAGCATCAACATTGACTTCACTAGTTTCCAAAACTACCCATCCTCCAGCTCATCCCAGATCCAAACCTCTAACTCATCACCGCCGTCTTGACCTGTCCTACCTGTTCATCTTCCTTCTCACCTATCCACTCTATCCTCCCCACTGAACTATCATAATTACCTCCGACCTACATCCACCTAACACCATCTCACCTACCTTTCCCCCAGCCCCATTCCCCATTTATCTCTCAGCGCCCTTCCACCTCCACATTTCTGATGAAGGGCTCATTCCCAAAATGTCAACTCTTCTGCTCTTTGGATGCTGCCTGACCTGCAGTGCTTTTCAAATGCCACCCTTTTAGACAATGACATTGCTCCTGTCCATGATGACAGTTACTCTGAGGTTATGCAGTTGGGCTTCTCTTCATTCACTGGTGGTCTGCTATCTGGATCCGTGCATGAACTTCTCCAGCAAGAAAGAACAAAAGAACAAAATATGTTCTTTCATGTGAAGAATTTAGAGAATGTGCTTCTCATGGTGAAACAGAGTCATAGAGTCATTGATTCCTACAGCACAGAGACAGGCCCTTTGGCCCAAACTGGTCCATGCCGACCAAAATGTCCATCCATGCTAACACCATTTCCCTGCACTTGGCCATATCCTTCTAATCATTTCCTCTCCATGTATTTGTTCAAATGCCTTTTAAATGTTGTACCCGCGTCAATCACTTCTGCTAGCAGCTCATTCCATATGCGTACCACCCTCTGTGTAAAAACGTCCCTCAGGTTCCTTTTTATTCTTTCCCCTCTCACCTTAAACTGATGTCCTCTATTCCTCAATTCCCCAATCCTGGGAAAAGACTGAGTATTTTCATCTTATCTATGCTTGTCATGATCTTATACACTTCTATAAGATCCCCCTCAGTCTCCTATGCTCTAAACAAAAAAGTCCTAGTTTGTCCACCCTCTCCTATAACTCAGTCCCTTGAGTCCTGGCAACATCCTTGTAAATTTCTTCTGCACTTTTTCCAGTTAATAACATCCTTCCTATAGCAAGATGACCAAAACTGAACACAATACTCCAAGTATGGCCTCACCAACATCCTGTACAACTGCAACATAACTTTCCAACTTCTATACTCAGCGCCCTGACTGAAGGCCAGTGTGCCAAAAGCATTCTTCACTGCGCTGTCTACCTGTGACTCCACTTTCAGAGAACCATGCACCTGATCTCCAAGGTCCCTCTGTTCCACTACACTCCTTAAGGCCTTCCATTCACCATGAAACCTCTATTTTGATTTGACTGTCTAAAATGCAACTCCCACTTATCCATATAACACTCCATTTGCCATTTCTCAGCCCACTTCTCCAGCTGATCAAGATCCTGCTGCAATTTCTGATCAGCTTCCTCAATGTCCATGATACCGCCTATTTTAGTTTCATCTGTAAACTTGCTAATCATGCCTTATACATTCTCATTCAAATCATTGATATAGATATCAAACAGCAATTGGCCCAGCACCGACCCCTGAGATACGCCACTAGTCACAGGCCTCCACTCCAACAAGCATCCTTCCACTATTACACTCTGCTCCCTACCATCAAGACAATTGTCTATCCAATTTGCCAGGTCTCCCTGGATTCCATGTGATCTAACCTTCCAGAGCAGCCTATCATGTGGAACATTATCAAAGGATATACTGAAGTCCATATACACTATGTCTACTGCCCTGCCCTCATCAACTTTCCTGGTCACTTCATCAAAGAACTCTAACAAATTTGTGAAACATGATCTCTTACATGATAGCCATGTTGACTATTTCTAATCAAACCATGTCTTTCCTTGTGCATGTATATCTTATCCCTCAGAATCTTCTCAAGTAATTTACCTATCATAAATGTGAGGCTTAAAGGTCTATAGTTCCCAGGCTTTTCTTTGCAGCTCTACTTGAATAAGGGTACAACATTCATTACCCTCCTGTCTTCCAAGACCTCACCTGTGGCTAACAATGATACAAGTATATCAGCCAGGGCCCCTGCAATTTCTTCTCTAGCCTCTTGCAGGATTCTTGTATATATCTAGTCAGGACCAGGAGATTTATCCACTTTCATATATCCATTAAGTTCAAAACATCCTCTACTGTGTTATGGACTGTCCCCAAGATATCACCACTAACTTCCCCAAGTTGCCAAATCTTCATGTCTTTCTCCTTTAATGTACATAAAGAATCTCTTTGGATTAACTCTAATCTTCTCAGCTCAGTGTGTATAACATTTTTGGTCTCATCGTGCTACTAAACTATATTTACTGAATCTACAGAGATAAGCAAATCAGTACCTTTACATAAGACACATTATACTGGAGAGAAGTGGATGTTGCAAAGATGAGGAATATCAATATAAGAAGAAGAAGGTGCAGGGCAGTCATTGTGGAGAAGCAAAGGTAGTTGCTGGAGGGAAGTATTGTGACTATTAAGGCTGGAAGCGATGGAACAATTAGTTGAGCATCAGAAAACTGAATTCTTAACATGATAACTCAAGTCATTGAATATCTTTTGGCATTGAAGTCACAAGTTAGAACCCAAATTCCAGGTGGTGACTTAAGCCATGACATTTTCCTACTTGTGGCAGAACTTTTACCTGAAGGGCTTTTTGTCTCCAAAAGGACCAGGACTTCGCTCAGTCTAAATTGTGAACCAGCATTTCCAAAACATTGAAGAATCTGGAATATAATCTACACATCAAGCAGCCATTTCCCTCCTTAGAAATATTTCTGTGGTGTTTGCAGCTTGAGTGCACTTTCCTTTAAGAAATCCTAGCTCTGTTTGAACAACATCAAATATACCCTATTTGAAGTCCCAAACAGCATGTAGTCAGTTATTAAGGATGGGTGGCATTGGTTACAAGCCTGACTCATAATGAACATATAGGACAAATATTATATGCTGCTTGGTGTTGCAAACATGTGATTCATACTTCATGTGTTTTAGAGGTATAACTTTTAGTTTTAGGTTTGTTCCTTTTTAGGGATGTAAAGTGTTAAATGTAACCTGAATAAGAATCTATTAAACCAACATTAAAGTGAAAGCAAATCAAATAAATTTGAGTTAATTTCAATTAAAAAGTAACTTGTGTTTACCTTACATGGTCACGGTAGAACATGAATAGATGCTAAACAATGTATGAGACATTTCTGCACCTTAGTGCAACCAGGGATTCTGGAGAATCATATCCATTAGAGATATAAATAATTCATATGGGTCACAAAATAAATGTTCTTGCTTTGGGATGTTAAAATAGTTCATTTTCATTTCTGTTTGGAAAATCCCAAAGCGTGCTATGTTGCCATAGAAATTGGTTGTGGGGCGTAAATTATTCTTTTGTTTAATTTATCGGAGTGTTTTTTCACAGGAGGCATTTGTAAATTTAGTCTCTAGGTTACAATTTATTTAAGGTTCGTAAGGGAAAAGGCACGGGAAGAATGACCTAGTTTGAAACTAAAGGAAGAAATCTGTAGTGACCCTCACAGTGAAATTTAAGCAATTCGCTTGGATAATAGGGGAGGAAATGACTTAGTGGCATTATCACTAGACTATTAATCCAGAAACTCAAATTATGCTCTGGACAGCTGCATTCAAATCTTGCCAAGGATATGGTGGAATTTGAGTTCAATAAAGAATCTGGAATTAAGGGCTTAACAATGACCATTGTTAGATTGTTTGAAAAAAACATTTGGTTCACTAATGTCCTTTAGGGATGTAAACTGCCATCCTTACCTGGTCTAGCCAAAGTGTGACTCCAGACCCATTGCAACACGGTTGATTCTTAATTGCCATACAATGTGAAGAGTTTCAGATTCACTCAACAGGCTGTTCTTTTGGCCAACCTAATTACTGTCCAAAAACCCTTACTAGAAATTCATGTGAATACACGGAAACTGAGTCTAGGCAAGATTAGGTTCAGCAGTGTTGGACTCTTTAGATGAATAATCTGCTATCACAATGAATGCTCATTTGGAGTCAGAACTACATGGTGATTATCCAGCATGGAACTGTATTCTATTAAAGCAGTCAACACCTGCAAAAGAGAATAGAGGGAAGGTATTAAAGAAAACAGTGTGGCCATGAATTGGATCTAGTTTGATGCTTGAGTATAATTGCATCACTTTTTTTACGTTTTTTTTTATATAGCATTTCCTGATGGTTATAACTGATCATGTACATATCCAAGTAGTTGGGGAGAAAAAGCAGTTTTGTTTTTAGTCGTGTGTGTGTGTAGGTGACGGATACAGCGAAAAACAAGAAGTGTGTAAATCTTTATTTATGTACCACCACCAGGAAGAAAGGAAGCACCCGAGTGGCCAATGACAAGCAGTGCCCTTCTCAGAGGGCAATACTGCATGATCAAACAGTGAAGGGGAGGGCAGGGATTAAATCAAAGCAGAATTAGAGGGGGTAAATAATGCATCACTTTTGTTTTGTCTCATTGTTCAGGGTTAATTGAATTTTTTTGGCTCTGTCATCTGAATTACTTTAGACTGTGATTAGACAAATAAGCAGAAGCGCCTTGTTAAGATAAATTGGTTTTGGCAGGGCCAGATAGTTAGTAAAAATCAAATCAAATTAACTTTACCAACTTCTAAATTTTTAAAGAGAGCACATTCATTGCATTTCAATCTGCATCCTCCTGAGTGACATAGGGTGATTTGGAGAACATTGATTGAAATTGAGGACACTTCCTGGATTCCATACATCATCACTCCATTCCCCACATTCCTGGAAGGGAAGAATAACTGGAAAAAGAAAATGAAAAATAAATATGATGTAAGCATGCCCAAAGATATGTATTACCAATGAATTAGGCCTAGCTGTAAGTAGTCCTCTGAGGCCAAATAATCAGCGACATAATCATCTGTCAAGTACCAACCCAGCCCCAAATCTGGGCCAAAATGTATCAGACTTCCTTCTTTTCAGTTCTTACTCTTTGCCTTTTCCTTTGTAGATTTGACTACTATGCTACTGTGCCGCAGCGTGGATGGTGTGCAGTAGCTGATTTGATATGATTTATTACTGTCACATGTACCAAGATACAGTGAAAAGTATTGTTTTGCACACTGACCAGACAAATCATTACCTTGCATAAGTTCAACAGGATAATAGAACAGAACAGAATGCAAAATATAGTGTTTGCCACCTTGCTCTGCGAGTTTAGCTTCTAAACCATTGCATTTCTTATAAGATTAGCTCCAAAAGTATTATCTTTTAAATCATGGCAATTGAGGGCTTAGAAATAGATTTTGCATTATTACAATGCTGACCTCTACTTTCCATTCTAGTTACTGCCAAACATAATGAGTCAAAAGCAGGCAAAAGAAAAGATCACCATACTGTTATAAAATAAAATGCCCTTTCACTTCTTAAATTCAGTTATTGAAATGATATAATCTTTAAAATAATCTCATAAAGAATGCTGTTCAGAAGTAAGCAGCTTTAGCTTTCCATTATGTAAAGGAATTTTTCAACACTTTTTAGATCCTTGCACTGCACAACGAAATACAAATCTGCAACCACATTTTTTAATCTCCAGGCTGCCTTTTTAATAAGCTGTTTTACTCCTCATGAAGCATTTAATTACAAAGCGCTGTAGTAGTTTTTCTTTCATTAACTATATATGCTGATATAATCCTCAAACACTTTGATAAATGCATTTGACTTTACCAAACTTTTTATTTGGAAGCAGTGTATTTTAAGGTCCTTTGGTGATTTTGAAAAAGAAATCCTTACATCACAAGCATATATCCCCTAAAAGCAGTTTGTTTTCCGTGACTGAGAAACTTTAGGCTTTCTCTATACATCCGTATGTCTTTACAGAATCGCAGAGATAAGGGGCAAAGAGTAAATACCAACGCTAGTCTGTTAACTACATTTAACATAGGCTCATGCTGATTGCTCAAAATCTCTTCAAGTTGTTAAACATTGATCAAAGGTTGACCATGTAAAATTCCCTTCATCTTCAGTTTCAATTTAAAAATATAAAACAGAAGAATTAGCACAGACCAAAACAAAATACATATGTATACGTAGAATTATAGAATTATAATATGCTAACTACTTAGTAAAGCTTGTTTTCAATGGTTCAGAATTAACAAATTTCTAACTTAAACTTTTGTATATATGGCATGTCAGCTTTCATTTACTTTCATCCTCTTCTGATTAGATATTGTAATTATTAGTGTAATGGAGGCAGAATCAGCTCCCCTTTTTTAACTCCATCTTGACTGTTAGCAACAGATATTTTTATTTTATGTTTTCACATAGCTATCACGCTACAGTTAAAATGTTGTGTGCTGGAAAATGAATGAACCAGTGACAAAGATTTTCTTGAGTGAAACAAAGACGAATTTTGTTCTTTTCCAATGCCAAAAAAAATTAAAAAGCAGAATCAACACAAGCAAACAGAGGTGATAATTTTAAAAGAGAGAGTGTATGGTATAGACAAAGAAAATAAAGGTTACACAATTAACCAGTCCTTAGGTTCTTAAAGTGTTAGATGCTTAACCTGAGAATATTGTTGTTCAATGTGTTATGAAGACTTCACTTATTTGTGGACTTTAGTAGAAAGGGTACCTGGATTGTTTTCCTTTCAAGTCTATGGAAGAACATTAGAACATGTTTAACAACTATCATGATGAGGGGAGATCCCTGGAAGTACTTATAAATATATTGAACTTTTAATTACATTATGTATTTTGAGATCCAAATAGCCAAAGAATAACTGCAGATATAAACTCTGGTTGCCTGACAAGAGAGGCTTTTGTATGTAAGTTATTTAGAGGTTAAACATTTATAGTTTAATATTACCAGTTCTGGCATTTATATTGAATTTATTTGTTTTTATAATAAATTAATCATTCACCTAGTTAGTGGACTACATTATTTGAAGTCTAATGGAGGGGAAATATATGATTGGCTATTATGGAAACTGGGTAACACATTTAAACTGTGTTGTAACTGTGGAATATTGTGGCTAGAGAAAGGGACAGCACTCCTCCTGTCTTGTTCATTCGAAATAATTCACCTGATATCCTCAGAAGTAGCAGACTCTGCAGAGAACTGAGTTCTCAATGAATGGTTGTTATCCTAATTTGAGTTTTCACTGGCACTGTATTCTGAGCTAGTGAAACATCTTCTTGTCGCAAATTAATGTCTCCTTTCCTCTCCTCTGCTGGTTGAAAGCAGCTATTGAAATATAATCCATTCAGAGTCTTGCTCCACTGTCTTTCTAAACTGGGTGACTGTCAGACAATCCTTTCTTCACCCAATTTGCGAAATTATCAAACAAGTGTGGATTAGCATAGGAGATGCAAATTTCTTGACGGCGACTGAGTGACTTGGTCTAGAATACATTGTTGGCTGTAAAAATGCTAAATTATAAACATAAAAGGTCATACTGTTGTAGTTTTGCTGATTTAGCATTTATTAGTTATTGGAAACTCCACAGGCCCTTTGACCATGAAGGTTTATGTCATAGAAATAATCTTTCTTGAATGTAATTAGGTGGAGTTGTAGGTCAGAATGGTCAAATTCCACATTCCACAACAGGACTCACTGTAAACTTAACATCTATTAAATTCGAAGTTTGTAATGGCACACAGTTTATTTTTATTTGTTAAAGGGATGAAGTGTTGCTGCTGGCGATGTCAGCATTTGTTGCTAACTGCTACTGTTTAGGGAGGGAGATCGAGAACTTTGTCCCAGCAACAATGTTATACTTCTGTCTCAGGCTGCTGTGAAATTAATGGGCATTTTGCTTGTGTGGTGTTCCTTTGCACATGCTGCCCTTGTCCTTCTATATGATAGAGGTTGCAGACTTGAAATGTATTGTTGTGGAGTTATAGCTTGCTGCAGTTGTGCATTTGATGAATTGTGTGTACTGCTGTCACTGTGTTCCATTGGTGGAGGGAATCAATGATTGATGCACTTAGCAGGGTATAAGTTAGTCTCACAGCTTTTATATGGATGGTGTTAAACTTCCTGAATATTGTTGGAGCCATACTCATCCAAACAAGTGGACAGAAGTCCATTATTCTCCCCACATGTGCTCAAATGGTGGACAAAATTTGAAGGAATCAGAATGTAAGCTACTCACCACTGAATTCCCAGCTTCAGACCTGCTCTCGTAGCCACAGTAATTATGCGGATGGTCCCATTCAGTTTCTTATCAGTAATAACCTCCCGGATGTTGATCGTGAGGGATTAAGCAATGTTAATGTAATTGAATATCAAGATGAGATTGTTAGTTTCTTTTTTATTGGTAATAGTGATTGCTTGACACCGACACTTGATGAATGCTTCCTGCCACATATCAGCTGAAGCCTATTGTCCAAATTTTGCTGCATGTGGATGCGGACTACTTCAGCAACTGAAAAGTTACAGATGGTGCTGAGCATTGTGCAATCATTAGTGACCATTCCCACTTCTCCTGGTTTAACCTTTAAAAATAAAGATTATTGATCCCTAATTAGATCATAATATAATTTGGTGATTTTGTCTGAATGTCAACAATAAAGATAGTGCTCTGGTCTGGGATTGAGAAAGATGCATTCACCTACAAACAGTAAGCCACTAACCACAGAAACTACTTCCATTGACTCCTTCCTTGGAAAAGTGGGGAGTATCCTCAAGTTTTCAGTCATAGAGTCATATGCCCTCTAGTTTAAGTAGGTTTGAAATCCAGAGAAGTATCTCTGGGAATTTGGCGAATCTGGTGGCATTCCTTTTTTTCAAAGGCTCACTATAATACCTAGTGTCTGGCAATGTATAACTTAATTGCCAATTGTGTATTTAAGAATCTCAAAATTTAATGGTGATATCCAAATCAGAATGGTGTATGTCTTGGAGGGTTACTTGCAGGTGGTGTTCCCATGTATCTTCTGCTGTTCTTCTTCCAGATGATGGAGGTCATGTGTTTGAAATATGCTGTCAAAGGAGACTTGATACGTTGCTGCTGTGCATCTTGTAGATTGTATATACAGCTGATACTGTCAGTGGTGGAGGGAGTGAATCTTTACATTTTTTGCTGAGATGCTGATCAAGCTGTTGGCTTTGTCCTGGATGGTGTGAGTTTCTTGAATGTTGTTAGAACTGAACTCACCCAGGCAAGTAGGGAGAATTCCACCATAGTCCTGACTTGTGTTTTGTAGATGGAGGACAGGGTTTGGGGAGTCAGGAAATGAGTTACTCACTGATAAATCCCAAACTCTAACCTACTCTTGTAAGCAGATCATTTATATATAGTTCATTGAGTCACATTCCTGTTCAATGATAATCCCTGGGGTACTGATAGTGAATACAATGGCAATATTACTAGGATATAGTTAGGATATAGTTGGATACACTCCTTTCAGAAATGCTAATTGCTTGGCACTTGTGTGGCATAACAGTTACTGGGGTGCCTCAGAATCCGAATTTAATTTGTTCCAGGAGACTGTTCGGATTGTGAAAAATTTGGATTCTGAAACTATTTTCCCCATAAGAAATAATGGAAAGTGAATTAATCCGTTTCTGGACCCAAAAAAAAATCATTTTCAAGACACTTTTAACTGCAAATACACATGGTTAAGGTAAAATAAGATGAACAAATGACCTAAATATCAAGTAATAATAATAAAAGCAAGAAATAAACGTACTAATATGAAAATAACTTCATTTACCTTAGTGAGGTGCGCTAATGGTGAATGCACTTATTTGCTTCACTGCTCTTCTTGGGTGCCATGGTGAATGCACAAGGGTGATAATTTAAAAAAACAGCACAAATCGAGGTGAAAACATGAGATAAACTAGTGATGGACACACGAGAGATGCTTTCACGACTACTTCCCGGGACAAAGTGAATAAATAACGTGTGACCTGAATGGTACGTGGCGTTTGGATTCTGAAAATATGTTCAGATTTTAGGGCAAAATTTTCTCGAAATAATTGTTTGGATTCCAA
>NC_057716.1:40334273-40338144 GCF_004010195.1 Chiloscyllium plagiosum
CCACACCAACCCTCCGAAGAGCAACCCGCCCAGACCCATTTCCCTACATTTACCCCTTCACCTAATACTACAGGCAATTTAGCATAGCCAATTCACCTAACCTGCACATTTTTGGGCTGTGGGAAGAAACTGGAGCACCCTGAGGAAGCCCACGCAGACAATGTGCAAACGCCACACAGACAGTCACCTGAGGTGGGAATTGAACCCGGCTCTCTGGCACTGTGAGGCAGCAGTGCTAGCCATTGTGCCACCATGCCGCCCACTAATTGGGCGTCCTGGAATTGGGGATTGTATCCTGGCTTAGGGTGTTCGGATTTGGGTCAGAGATAAGGCTTGGGGTATGGGTCAGGCTTCATGGCAATGGGTTCAGGGTTAGACTAAGGGGATGGAGTATGGAATCAGAATGAAATCAGGATGGGGTATGGGTAAGGGCCAGGTTGTGAATTGGGCTCAGAGTTGGGGCTGGTTAGTGTCACTTGTGGAGATCATATGGTATTCTGTCTGAGATACCAGACATTTTGGAGCCAGAAAACAGGGGCAATAAAGACAATGTTGTAACATGAACAATAGAAAATTATGGATTTGAAATCCTGCTCCTCCTTGCTTTACCTTGAGTAAATTATTTCCCTTCTTTATTACAGGTGATCACTGTGTTTGATTTCCCTGAGTGACAATATGGCAGGCACCTTTTTGACTAGAAATGTGTCCACTTTCTTTTAGAGCCTTACTAGTCTGATTTGGATCTAAAAAGGAGTGCTAAGTCATTGGATTCACAGCACAGAAACAGGTCTATGTTGGTACTTATACTACAAATGTGAAAAGAAAATGAATTTGTACATCCACAGCTGTCATTGCAGCCATGCAATCATTAATTTAAACAGCAGCAGCTCTTAACAGTCACAAAACATGAAAAGTGTCAAAGTTCAAATCCTGAACTTTCTGGACTTGTGGGCAATAAAGGCATAGAGAAGCATATGTTGGCTGTTGGCAGGTTCTGACAAGCGCATGGAGATAAGACCTTGACCAGTTTGTCTCAAGATGAGAACAGACCAGGACGAGAGCAAGCTTTGGTCTGGTTCAGCGACTGCACAAATTAGTGTTTTTAGCTCAGCATAAAAGTCAGTGAGGCGTATTTTAAATGTATTTATTTGATACAAGAGAGAATACATTATCAAGTCATACTTTTGCCTTAAATGTTTAGTAAATGTCTACAAGATAAACAAATTTGGCTGGCCTCATTTTATTAAAAATTGAGCCAGGCCGCCTTTCAGAAGGTGAGGGAGGACAAGGGCCAAGAATTCTAGTATCAGTCCATTAAGCAAGTCTCAAGTTACTTTTGTGTAGTATAGGTTATATTAAAGTCCAAGCATAGCATATGAGCAAATGATTTTGATCATCTTGAAAGTGAAGGAACAGAAGTGGGGTCACTGTTTAGATTGAATGGGGATTTGTGAAGCAATCCCTAGATCATATTATGAGAAGAAATGCACCATTATTTGGAAATAGACTTCAGGGATACACTGGGTCTGTAGTTATTAATTGATGGCACACAATTAAGTGAGGTACCCATCACAAACAGACGATGATGAATTATATCTATACCTGATTAACTCTTTCTTGATTCTGCAGAATTATCTACAAACAGCTCGTTAATATTCATAAACCACATTCATTGCTAATATTTTGTGTTTGTCTTCATAAGCACAGGTTCCTTATTTGCAAAACAATTTACAGAACATGATTCTGTAGAATGACAATTCCCTATTCCCCCTCTGGTGTTTGGATGAGTGCAGTACAGACTGTTTGTAGCTTTCCTCCATTTCCCAGTGCTCTGCTGTGGATGCTCTCTGTCCTTCTGATTATCTATCTGATAATCAGCATTGTTTGCAAACTGTGCCTGGAGTGAATGTATTTTCACTTGCAGGCACAGTTTGCCATTTTTAATTTCAATAATGTATAAACTAGACCTTGGTACTGTGAAAATAAAGGCTACACTACTTATGAATGAACTCTGACAAGTGAAAAATCATTTCCTAATCTAGACACTGGTCTGTGGAGATTTACGTTGCAGACTAGAAGATTTCAGCAGGTGGCAGTGTGTTCCAAATGTTCTTTCATTCAGTCAGATGTTCACAATCCAGCCTCACATTGTTTGGATGTGAGTGACACACACTGTGAAAGTAGAAGGATATACCATTACTAATCCTATTGTTCATTTTTCACTGCAATTGAACTTGGCTGTAAATTCAAAAAGGAAACAAAAATTAAGAGGCAACTGTTCTTAATTCAGCAGCATAGGTAAAGGGTGTTTGAATTATTTGGCAAAATCTTGGGTCTATTTTGTGGTCAGGTACCTGCTTACCTAATAGACAGATTAAATGGTAGCTCTTAGATACAAGATTAGGATTCCATCTTTGGGTTGCCCAATAAATGGGAGAGGTTGGGTTGAGTGGGATGCCATGTCCTTCTGTCAAAGGAAGGCTATCTAATTAAAGGGTCTGCAGCATGGGTTACAAGGGCTCACAAGCTTTTGGATTTTTTCAGGCTGCAGCAAAAATCAGGAATGGAGGCTGTTTCTGGGGGTCTCACATTTACCTGGACATTCTGCTGTGAGATCACAGGGAGAGCGTGCTAAACTCTCCCGGACAAGGGAGAAAGAAGTCAAGCTTGCCCAGTCTGGATGGAGGTCAGCAGCAGGATTGTGCCCCTTTCCAGCCTGAAGAGAGTGCACCAAGAGGATGCAGGGCTTCAGGAAGATTTCAAGACTCACACTCCCATCCTATTACTCTCTCTCACCCATGGCTCACAGTTACTCCTCACCAACACTGTCCCTCCTTCTGCTTCACACAAACCATTCTGGAAACTCATGTCTTTCACTTATTGCAGAAGAAAGCACACAATGTTACAAAATTCAAAGCCCTGATATAGAGTGGCCCTTCAACCACAGACACCTTTGTCAGTCAATGGCAATGTGCACCTGCCAGCTCCAGTGGCAAGTGGCTCTTGTGCCTAGTCATTGCATGTATCAGTGCTGAACATGCGTGATAACCAGATCCTCCTGTGACATTGGCACTCCGACATATCGAGAGAGTTGACCCACTGTCTGTGGAGCCTGCTTTGGGATCTTGCCTTCTCCCAGCTGGAATTCTGTGTCCATTCTGGGGCCTTTGTGACCGGGAAAAACGTAGCTGGTGCTTTGGTTGCTATTCGAAAGTTTGGCGATGGTGACAGCCTTATTCCTCAAGAGGGTGCATCAGCTACTCCTATGGTGTAGAGAAGGAATGACAGCAGGGAAGTGTCAGTGAATGTGAATGAAGTGCCATACAGGTGAAGAGCTTTCCAAAATGTTTGCAAGTTCACTTGTAACATATTCAGGACATTATCGCTAAGAAAATAAATTTGTTGGACAGCAGTCTCTCAATGGCATTGCTGAAATGCTACAAATACAATGAATCAAAATTGTCTCAGGTTCAATGATCCTGGTTAAACATGATTAGGTTAGGAAACAGGTTTACAAAGCCAGAAATGAAGATCAAAGCAGTTCTTCATTGACTTTTTACTTCTCCATATAGCTTACCTAACAGAATCAAGTGAGACCTCCATTCACCTACTACCCTGAAGATCTGTTGAAACGTAAAAAGAACATCCAATTACTTCTCCATATAGCTTACCTAACAGAATCAAGTGAGACCTCCATTCACCTACTACCCTGAAGATCTGTTGAAACGTAAAAAGAACATCCAATACTCTGAATTACTGGTGCTGGAAGAGCACAGCAGTTCAGGCAGCATCCAAGGAGCTTCAAAATCGACGTTTCGGGCAAAAGCCCTTCATCAGGAATAAAGGCAGTGAGCGTGGAGAGATAAGCTAG
>NC_057716.1:40341820-40400071 GCF_004010195.1 Chiloscyllium plagiosum
CACGCTCACTGCCTTTATTCCTGATGAAGGGCTTTTGCCCGAAACGTCGATTTCGAAGCTCCTTGGATGCTGCCTGAACTGCTGTGCTCTTCCAGCACCACTAATCCAGAATCTGGTTTCCAGCATCTGCAGTCATTGTTTTTAACCCCATCCAATACTCTGCTGACCTTGTCCGACCTCAGACCAACTCCTGTTTGCCAAGTAACCCTTGCTTCACTGACCTACATTGATTTCCTGTTAAGCACCACCTCATTTTTAAATTATTATCTTTATTTTTAACAACTCCTGTTTGCCAAGTAACCCTTGCTTCACTGACCTACATTGATTTCCTGTTAAGCACCACCTCATTTTTAAATTATTATCTTTATTTTTAAACTCCCCCCGGTCCTTGCCTCGCCACATCTTTATGATTTCATCCAAGTCTACAGTCATCCAAGATCTCTGTGCTCCTCTAACTGTCCTCTTGGACATCCCCTGTTTTAACTACCCATCAGTCGTGATTCAGTATTCAGCTTCCAAGATCGTAAGCTCTGTCATTATCTCCATAAATGTCTTTCCCTATCCACCTCACATTTTCTGCACATTTCATAAAGCTTATTTTTATGCTCCAATATCTCTTTATGTGATTTGGTGTCAAACTTTGTTTTATAATACTCCAGCAATGTGCCTTGGATAATTTAAAATGTCAGACATGCTATATAAATACAAACCAATGCTGTTGTAATGTTTTTACTAATGCTTTTGGCCTTTCTGCCTGTTTTTACTTCTTTACAACTCTCATTTAAGCGTATGTCTTTGAACAAGCATTTCGTCAGCTGCCCTAATATGTCTTCATGTGGCTTGCTATAAAATTTTGTTTTATCCTCCCCTTGTGAAATGTCTTTGGATATTTTATTAGATTAAAGCATTATATAAATGAATGTTGTTGTATATGGATACCAAGATCTCTGTGCTCATCTATAGTTTTCAGTATTTTGCCATTTTTAGATTAGATTACTTACAGTGTGGAAACAGGCTCTTCGGCCCAACAAGTCCACACTGACCCTCCAAAGAGGAGCAACCCACCCAGACCCATTCCCCTACATTTACCCTTTCACCTAACACTATGGGTAATTTTGCATGGCCAATTCACCTAACCTGCACATTTTTGGACTCTGGGAGGAAACCGATGCAGACACAGGGAGAATATGCAAACTCCACACAGATAGTTGCCTGAGGCGGGAATTGAACCCGGGTCTCTGGCACTGTGAGGCAGCAGTGCTAACCACTGTGCCACCGTGCTGCCCATCATCTTTCTATATTAGGCTTTCTGAAGTGCATCGTTTTTTATTTCTCTGCATTAACCTCCATCTGTCATGCCATTGTGCTCTACACCATCTTGTCTATATTATCTTGAAGTCAGCGACTATCCGTGTCACTATGACACACTGTCAAAGTTAGTATCATCTCCAAATATTATAATCCATGCTCCATGTATCCAAGTTTATTTTTTTAGGAAAGATTCAAAAGAACGATATAACCAAAATGACCATTAGTGAATATCACTGTAAACCGCATCGTAAGAAAACAAATTCCATTTAACTCCAACTTACCACTTCCTGGCTCTCTATCCAATTCCATTTTCGTGCTGTCCTGAATTTCATGGGTTTCTATCTTACCAACAAGTCACTATGTTTTACATTATTTAATGTTTTCTAGAAGTCTATGAATGTATGTTTGGACATGTATGTTGTATCTGGTGCTGAGGGAATTAATACTGAGGAGTGCCATAAACACAACCCACCATGATGATGTCATACTTTTGGGCATAACAGTTAAGGATCACAAAAGGAGTGAGATCTTAAACCTAGTCCTCTTCAATATCTTTGCAACAATATCTGTCATATCAATGTTGCCTGTAACTAATTGGTAACATGTAATAAACAATGGGCTGAATTTTCGGGTTCAGAAGAGATTTACCAGGACGTTTTTGGGTGTGGAAGATTTGGTTGGGTAGGCTAGGACTTTTTTCACTGGAACATAAGAGGGTGAGAAGCAACCTGAAATAGGTTTTTTAAGATGCTGATAGAGTTAATGGCAGTTGTTTTGTTTCCCTAGGATGGGGGATTTTAAGACTAGGGACACATTTTAAAGTGAAAGGAGAGAAACTTAAAAAAGAATGAAAGGCAAAGTTTTTAGACAGAGGGTGGTTTGCGTGTGGAATGAACTTCCTGAGGAAGTGGTGGATGTGGGTACAATTAAAACATTAGTTTAGATGGAGAGTGGTGCTGGAAAAGCACAGCAGGTCAGGCTGGTTTCTAGCATCTGCAGGTCTCACTTTTGCCTAGTACAATTACAATATTTAAAAGCCATTTGAATAGATACATGAATAGGAAAGGTTTGGAGGAATATGGGCCAGGAACAGGAAGGTGGAACTAGTTTAGTTCCTGATTGGATTGGACTGATTGGATCGAAGGGTCTGTTTCCGTGCTGTATGACTCTGAGTCTAAGTGACAAATTCACACAGATTGCCGCTCTGCTCCTTTTTTCACAAAATTAAAGATCTCTGCATTCTGACAGGAGATTGCAATCAGGGCTTCGTCAGAAATACAGAGACATACTTCTCACATGGTGCAGAACTGACAGGGGAAAGTAATCAACTCTCCCTTTTGAAAGGAGTGATGTTGCTATATTCTGAAATTTAAAGTTCCAAAATCAGAGACAACCATTGTAAAGTCAGCTCTCTTACATAAGGTAAGTGTATAGTTAGAGCATTGGGAGGGTAAAATGCTACCTAGAGGGTAGGCTGCCAGGAGGGAAAGGGTACGTAGGGGGCACAGTGCCAGGTTGGCAGTATGCCAGGTGGGTCGGGGCAAGGTATTGGAGATTGTATGCCAGGTGGGATAGCATGTTGAAAAGGTATGGGTTAGGGTGACAGGTGGGTAAGATGCCAAACGGGTAGAAGTAGGGTGCAAAGGATTAGGGAATGGTCAGGAAGAGGGGTGTCAGGTTGAGTGCGGAGCAGGGTGTCAGGTGGTCAGAGTCCGGGATGGGGGATTGTAGATAGTCTGGGGAGGTGTAGTTGGGAATATCTAAATTAATTATGGGGTCAGTTGAATAATTACTCAGGCGATGGACTTTGTCTTTGATTGTCTAACTTTTCTGGAATAACTAGTTTATTTAATTTAATCAGAGATGGAAATGTGTTGCTGGAAAAGCGCAGCAGGTCAGGCAGCATCTAGGGAACAGGAGAATCGACGTTTCGGGCATTAGCCCTTCTTCAGGAAGAAGGGCTAATGCCCTTCCTTAATTTAATCAGAACCCTCTGAAGTCTCTGATTTAAATGGCATTGAATTTTTCATTGGTCAATTTCCAAGAAATTCCTTTCAGAAGTATGCATTTCATGTTTATAATGGAATGTCTGGCCATTGGAAAACTTGGTCTGATGTTTTGTTAACTGCCAGACCCTCATCTAGTTTAATCAGGAAATGGTTTTCCTTGAACACACTAAACCAAGCAAGGCTTCATAGATTTGTACACTCAAAATGATGGTGCAGCGAACTTCATCATGAGTAGCAGCTCATACAATGTAATGAACTGACATGCTCAGACAACACAGTAAGCAATGCTGTGAATTTGGTTTGACTGTTGATAGAACTCATAGCAAACAGTGGTGTGAGATTCTCAGAATAAGCTTTATGTTACCTGCTCCTCCAGCACTGTCAGCAACAGGGAAAAGCTGAAAATTTAAGAACACTGCAGAAGAATCTCCTGTGGCAATCCTCAACAAGGAAGAATGTCAGACCTGGCAAGAGACATGTTGCAACAGGAGAATTAGCTACTCTCTAGGGAAAGACAATGAGTGACAGATTTAGGCTGCATCATGAGGTGCTGGTTCGTGGGTGTGGTCCAGGATCAGAGTTTAGCGTGAGTGACCAGACATTGAAGGTTCCATGAGTAAAGCTTTAAATCTCTGGCGGGCCAGGGGAAACTTCAAAAATGGTGTAGCAATTCAGACACGAAAAGTTAAAAAGTACAGCACTGACGAATGGAGGTTGCTGAGACACAACTTGCAGAAATGTTAAACATCACTGTCATTTCTCTAGTCATGGGATCAACCAAGTAGTGCTTAGGTTGTAGTTAAAAAATGTGGTGCTGGAAAAGCACAGCTGGTCAAGCAGCATCCAAGGAGCAGGAGAGTTGACATTTCGAGCCTAAGCTCTTCATCAGGAAATGTTGAGGTTGTCCCCAACCCTTGTAGTACTTTTCAAATAATATCAACTGTGTGCTATCCTTACACAGCCCAATAAAATAATGGCAAGAGAAATTCAGCCTATATCCGCGGCTGGTGAGAGTTTAGCTAAACGTTCTAAATGTATATATATGTCACCAAATTAGGTGAACATGCCATGCTGCCAACAAGAAAGCAAGAGATCAGAGCAAGATACAGGCTAGTAGAACTGCACAGGTATATGAATTCAATGCAGAGAGATATGAGATAGCATTTTTTTGGGGAAAAGCAAAGAACAGTGAAAGGGGGATTCTTAACAACTTGAAGACAACAGCCTATAGGACTTGGCTTTTTAATGAGTATTCCTGGACACAGTCAATAAGAAGACTGTTAGAAGCAAAGATAGAATATTTCAAATATTCACTAGAATGCTGTTAGCAATAAATATTTTATCTATGAATAAATGTTCTTAAAAAAACTGAAACTCTTTTACTGGAATGGAATAAGTGAAAAAATATTATGATAGTGGTTTTTGGGTGGCACGGTGGCTCAGTGGTTAGCACTGCTGCCTCGCAGCGCCAGAGACCCGGGTTCAATTCCCGACTCAGGTGACTGACTGTGTGGAGTTTGCACGTTCTCCCCGTGTCTGCGTGGGTTTCCTCCGGGTGCTCCGGTTTCCTCCCACAGTCCAAAGATGTGCAAGTCAGGTGAATTGGCCATGCTAAATTGCCCGTAGTGTTAGGTAAAGGGGTAAATGTAGGGGTATGGGTGGGTTACGCTTCGGCGGGTCGGTGTGGACTTGTTGGGCCGAAGGGCCTGTTTCCACACTAAGTAATCTAATCTAATCTAATCAAAATGATGAAGGTTGTCAGAAAATAAATGGTGAAGAATTGTTACTATTGATTTTGTGAAGATCTAAGGTTAAAGATTATCATTGGAAGAGAAAAATGGCTAGTTAGATAAACCATTTATATAGACAATTAATGGAACAAGGATATAATAGAAATAGGTGTTGAGGCAAGGAATTTAACAGTGTTTATAGTAAAGGAAGAATATGAAATTATATCGAGGAAGAGCGGGAGAAAGAAATTAGATTAGAAAATTCTATTTAAAAAGTTTGCACTGGCACAATCGCATTATGTTTCACTTTCCTGAATACAGTGAACATTTTATTTTCAGTATTTTCAACAGATGTGAAATATTACTATCTAAATAAATAGTTGGTATACAGCAATGCAAACTAATATTGATTCCTAGTAACTCAAATTAAGGTAACATTTTCCTATCTCTCATCCATTTTGCATTATAAATCCAGTTATAGATTCAGATAAAGACAATTATTACTGAATAGCTGTAAATTGGTCTTTTGTTGCGGACTGTAGAGTTTCCTGAATGTCCTCATTTACTGCATTGCCTGTGGAGGGGCAGGCAAACTCCTCCTCTTGTAGGTTCTCTATTGCTTCAGTGAACTTACTGCAACCTCAGTAATATTTGGCTGTCATGTAACCTGTCAACACTATTGCACCCTGAAGGGAATGTAAGTCAGTGGTGTAATTTAGAATTCTCTCTCTTCCATTGGTGTAATTTAATCAGTTACCAAGTATGCAGAATCTACATTGTGGGTGCAATCATTCACCTTTCGAAGTGTCTGAATTGTCCCACATCATAATGTCTCCAGATCTATTTGTCCTTTTAAAGTATAATAATCTCAATTTTGTCTCACTGCAGCTATGTTGGGTTGGAATACTTAAAAATGTGCATGTAAATAAATATAAAATACACCCCACTATTGTAAAATTTTGCTTACTGAGTGAGAATCAAGATGTCCTAATTGGCTTAGCATTCAGCATAATGGAATAGTGCTCCTAATATAATGAAATTACCGTCCACTTACAGTGAAAATCTGATCTCTAAGCCGCCTTTGTTTAGTCCATAATGATGAACAGAATGCATCTCATATTGCACAGCAAAGGGCAAGTTTCCAAATAATTTTCTTTAATTTATATAACTGACTATGCTTTCAAAAAGTTTGGATATAAAACAGATAAGACTGTACACTCAGAAACAGGTCCTGAAAACCTCAACATAGACAGGAATTTTATTTTTCAGCTAGAAATGTTTATCATTGTATCATTTTCATGAAAATATTTACAAGTGCTCAAATACAGATCCTAAAATGTCACTTTATTTACTTAACTATTGGAGAAGCATGCTGATGGAAAGCATTTACACTGTTATTTTGTGTTGGACATATATTCAACAAGTTTTCAATCATGAGCAGGAAGGTAAGATTTTGCACTGAATAAAAAGATATATGATTCCTCAGCATTGGAATTAGCCTAATACTGTTTTCATTTCCTTCAACTTTCAAATGACTTGATTCATTTTGGAGTGAGTTATGCATTGGATAAAAGACAATTCATTGAACATTGGTTTGTGCTTCAGTTAACCTTCTCTTTGTCCTTAATTTGGTTTTCAATTGTTGATGTATTTTGGTTTTCTGGACTATCAATTTCTTTATCTGTGCAAGCATATTCCACCCCAGTTTAAATACTGAATAAAGAACTAAAGGATTTGATAGTCTTCAAATTCAGACATAGGGATTGTGTTATGCAGATAACCAAAACCATTGCTTGGAATGCAGGCAGCACTCAACAAACACCAGAGACATAGTTCCCTCCCCACCCCTATCTGTGTTTCACAGAGACCATTCTCTCCGCGATTCCCTAATTAGGTACACGCTCCATACTAACTCACCCTCCACTACCAGCATTTTCCATTGCCACCGCAAGAGGTTGAAAACATGCACCCACACCTCCCCCCTCACCTCCATCCAAGGCCCCAGTGGATCCTTTCACATCAGCAGAGATTTTCCTGCAGAAGGGCTTATGCCCGAAACGTCGATTCTCCTGTTCCCTGGATGCTGCCTGACCTGCTGCGCTTTTCCAGCAACACATTTTCAGCATTTTCCTGCACACCCAAGCACCTTATCTATCGTGTCCATTGCTCTTGATGTGGTCTCCTCGACATTGGCGAGACAGGATGCCTTGTGGAATGGTTCTGAAAACATCTCCGGGACCCATGCACCCAACATCCCCACTGTCCTATGGCCGAACACTTCAACTCCCGCTCCCACTCCACCAAGGACATGCAATTCCAGGGCCTCCTCCACCACCAAGTCCAAGCTATACGTACCTGGAGGAAGAAAGTCTCATCTTCCGCCTTGGAACCCACCAACCACGTGGCACCAATGTCAATTTCACCAGTTTCCTCATCTCCCCTCCCCTCACCGCATCCCAGATCCAACCTGCCAACTCCCTCTTGAACTATCCTGCCTGTCCATTTTCTTTCCCATTTATCCACTCCACCCTCCATTCCAGACATCACCATCAGACCCCACCTTCATCTACCTATCGCCTTCCAAGCTACCTTCCTCACAGCCCCACCTGGTCTCATTTATCTCTGAGCTCCCCTGGGTTTAAGCCCCCAATAAAAAAATCCTGATGAAGGGATTATGCACAAAACATCGACTCTCCTGCTCCTCAGATGCTGCCTGACCTGCTGTGCTTTTCCAGCACTACACTTTTTGATTTTAACTAATTGTATCCAGGGCTAAGTGAACTTTGGAGTGTCTGTACATCTCAATGCTGTCTCAAAATCATGAGAGACCAGCTAGTATGAAGTAAAAGCCTCCATACATAAGCCAACCTGTACCTCTCAAAGAGAGATACAAATTGACTGTAGTAGTGTTTGGAAGTCATTGTGGAAATCATTTTAACAAAGGAAGAAGAACAACACAATTTAGGGGAAGGCTCCAAGACTTTTGGGTGTCACACTGGGACGTAAATAAAAAAAGTTGCAGATGAGCTTTGTTGCTTTAACGATAGGAAGCCAGGAGAGTCTCAGAATAAAATCTCAGCAGACAAGGGTTCAGATAGTTGTGATCATCAATGCTAAGTGTCAAGCCCTGTGGACTTGGAAGTAATTCTGCAAGAAATTCAATAACACCACATGTTTAGTCAAGGCCACTAAATATATCTTTCAAATGCTATATCCTGCCAACTACATCAGAGACAGCCTCAGCAAATATTCAGTACAACACACCTTCATCACTCACCCACCCACCAACAATCTCAATTATTAGTATTCATACTTAACATTTATAGTTTTGCCTTGCCCTTACACACTTGGCAATGTTGCAACACCCAGAGCTCTCAGCCTGCATGGTTATTGAAGTAGGACAGTCATAGCACTCAAGCAGATTGCATCGTACTCACTGACACATTTCCATCTCATTTGCAGGACAGGCTGGTATTCAACTGAAGACAGTGGGTGGAAGTCCTCCCCCATATGGAGGAAACCGTAGCTGTTATCCTTGCTGCTATATTGTCTGAGATCGTGACCAGCTGCAGAACTGGTAAAATGAAAAATGATAGTATCTTACACCAAATCTGTCTTCTTACATTCCACTTCTCTTTAAACTCACAACCTCTTCTGGTTTTGAAGCTGGAGGTTGTGCAAGTATGCATCTCTTATTTTCCAGCACCCCTCACTTCACCCCAGGAAGGGGTGAAGTGAGGAATATAGGAACACAAATATACCATTTGGTCCCTCAAGCTTGTTCCATCATCCAATGAGATAATGACCGATCTGTGACTTAACTTCAAACACCTGACTTCAGAGCATGATCGTGTCCTTGTGTCTTTCTCCTTTCAGATATACAAGAACGACTAGACAGTGTAGCTGAGCAACAGGTGGAACATCAATCAATCATTGAAGGTGAAGGGTTAACATAACTAATTGCAAATTTAGTCTCATCAGCGCCAATACCAACACTGTGCATAACTTAGAGGATAGATTAGAAGCAGTGTTTGTATGTGGCAAGACACTGGGCATGAATAGCCTACAGCTACGGCAGAGGAGGTTAGCACAGAACTGCATTACCTGGAGGGGAAGGACTCATATATGAATTCTGCTGCACAGGACTCACTTTGAATGGGAGGGCTATGACAGAATGAAATGATTGGTGTATTGGTAAGTCTGTCAAAATATCATTGTGAAATGTTAAGGGGGCTGGAGCTGTCTGTAATCAGCTTTTCACCTTGCTCTGCACCAAGCAATCTCCATTAGCACAACAGCAAATCCAACCATGATACAGTACCTGATTGCTGAAGTCTCAGCTTTCATTGTCGCACAAGCAGAAACCGCACAACATCTCCATGCTGCAGTGGAAGCTTAGGCTTCTGTCCTTATCATCAAGATCAGCTTGCTGTCATGGTTGCAGATACCAGTATTCAAAGAGGCTTTCACATTGTGAAACAATCCAGCAGTTGGTCTTCCAACAGATTAGAAGGATTATTAAAGTAATGCCTGTGGATTGGAAGTGACTTCATGCAGCTTTAATCTACTAGTTTCTATCAATACATCTGCAGCTTCCACCTTGCTTATATATCAGCTAGCCAGTCCAGACTGATAGCACAATGTTGAGATGATGCAATCTGAAGCCAAACCTTCAAAGGCATCAGTTGCTGGAGGCCATCTTCCAAGGCCTCCTGCATTCCCCTCCATTGAAAAACAGCAGCCTTCTGATAGTAATGTTGCAGTCATTGGGTTAGTGCTGTGCAGAAGCACTAGGCCAGGCAAAAGTACCTGGAGGACATGTAGTAACAGAATGCACAAGCTGATTTGTTGATGGGAATATATAATTTGACATGGTTTCAGTTGCAAGTTTGGTTTGGAACATATAATTTGTGTTGGAATTTAATCTTTACAGTGTGACCAGTGCGTAATGGCATGCAGTCCAAGGAATATCCAGGATGACAGTGTTTCTCCTCTTGCTCCTCTTCGTCCTTCTCTTCCTGTTTCTGTCCCTCTTTCTACTCCTTAAACATTCAGTATATAACTGGTGGAAAGAGCTATGTGAGAATGAAGGCAAGTTTGTGTAGCAAGTGCCAGACACTCATGCAGTGGATATATTATTTCAGAATGTCAATAGATTTTCTATTCCATTTTGTGCGGTGATGTAGCTTTCAGCATGTCATTATGGGTTAAACCAAAGTCACAGCCCTCTGCCATTCATCCTAACCTCAGCAAAACTCCTGACATGGATTCTCCTAGTTCTCAAACTGCCTAATAAAACTGATAGCATCTCAGAATTAAAGGAGGCTTGGTGTCATAATATTCCTCAACTAAATCTGTCAACCCTTGAAAGATTTTGGTATCTGGTGTTTAAGAAATGTCAGACCCCTAATAACTGAAAATGCTGTGGGTCCATAAGTTGTTAGGAGAATCACATGTTGTTTTTCATCTGCCCCAATGTCATTTGCCTGGGAAAAACAATGCATTATCCCACATGCTGGGCCCACTCTTTGATGGCAGGATCAAATGAATCAAGCTTCCCAAATAATGGCATGATGCCAGAAATGTTTACCCCAACTCAAAGACAACTGTTGCATGCAAATTTCTTCAAGAGAATATTTATTTCTCTTGCTGCCACTGAAATAACTCCACAGAGGCTGGTATCCTGTCACCAAGTCACCCTTTATTTACACATGCTAATACTTGACACTAGTCCGGCTTCCTCAGAGCCAGTTCTCAGAGTGAGCAGAACCCCTGACACACCTATTTTTTTTTTCTTTTTCCTTTTTTTCTCTTTATTCAAATTCCACCACCAGGAAGATAGAAAACACTCGGGTGGCCAGTGACAAACACTGCCCTTCACCTCAAAGGGCAGTGCTGTGTGATCAAAACAGTGAAAGGGAGGGTACGGACGACACACCTATTTTTATATGTCAGCCAGGGCTCCCTGATTGGGCCAGGTTTACAGCCCCCATTGGGGAACTAATATTCTATATGGTCCATCCTGGACAACCTTGTTAAAATTCACAAACGTAGCATTTACTTTGACCTACACCAGCCACATACACATGTGCTGCAAAAGCCATTTTGCATCTCTAAGGTCTCTTGAGCACCTGAAAAGCAGGTACATTGGACCTGAACATTATGTTGCTCATCCTGCACATCAGGCTGAACCATATTTCAGCAGGTTCCCATCCCTTCTTGGCAACTTTCTATAGGACAGTGTAGAAAAGCATATGGCCATTATGAGCATACAGGTAAAAATAAGCAATGTTTACAACGTGTCTGTCACTTATTAACTGCAGGGTCGAAAAAATATTATCTTTATGGTTCATTGTTTAATTTATTGCAACACGGTGATTAGCTGCTTCCAGGCTGAAACCTGTCACTTCTCGTCAGAATGGAGGTGCAGTCGCCTACAACTAACTGTGTGACAAGGCTATTACAGATGTTTAATGTAGACATCATTTTTAATGAATTGGGATTGTGCCAGTTAAATATGTGTTATCATTTCAGTCCCTGAAATATATCAAACGCATCAAGCTAGCAAAAAATATGTAGGACAGTTAAAAACATGTTCAAATATAAATTTTCTTCAGTGTTTTACAGAAATCATATTTCATAAAATGTCTGGTTATTTTTCCCTAAACAGAATTAAACAATAATGTTTTGTTACTAGAAGTTCATTATGGATATCTGATGCTTTTAAAAAAGATGAGTTTACAATTTTATTTTCAATACAATGGAGAAAGCTAGATTTAATTGAAGATTTGTTTAAATTAGTGTTCCATCTGTATGTCAAACATACACACCAGAATTGCGGAGAGCTTTGATGGCATAACAAAGAACAGATATTTTAAGATCTTTAATGTTTTTACAATGATTCACCTACGGTTTTGCAAACAATGGCAGATTTTTGTTAGAATCTGGAACTTTTCATTGTTCTGCTCTCAGTTTCCAAAAAAATGGAAAAGTGACACATGGCACTGATATTTCACAGAGACAACCCAGTTTTTTTTCACAATGCTAAAGCTTTTTTTAAGTATTTGAATCAGTAAGGTTAAATTTATTTTGGAACTATAGTGCATCCTTAAAGTCTTACGTGTAATTTGAACTTTATGTTAAAGTGCAAAAAGGCTGATAATGAATCTGCGGTCCCATTCACGACTTTCCAAATTTTAATCTCCAGTACAAACAAAGGAATTAGAATTCAAGAGAGGCTTAAACATGATGCATTGCCATTATCAACTGCTTTATTCTATCACACAAAATCCGAATTACATCCATATGACTGGTTGTTTAGTCATTCAACCTTTCTTTAAATTCCAAGTGAAATATCGAGCTGTGTTTAGTATCCTATCTAATAACAAAGGAATTTAGCATCTTGGTAACTGAGCATCTTAGACTCTCTGGTTGCATTTAATACATGGGTGTTAGGAAGTTCTCCATCCTTTCATGTTGTAAGCATACTTACCTCTTCATGGTGGTTTCCTCTCATTCAGGATTTTCCTACTTCAACAAGTAGACCATACTTTCGCTATTCCACGACCTCAGCAACCTACATTTAAATAGCAGCTATAATGCAGAGAAAACATCCCAGGATATGTTGCGGAGGCCAAATTAGGCAAAAATGGACACTAAGTTTAAAAATAAACATCAAAAGCTTACCACAGAGTTAGGTTTGAAGGAAGGTCTTAAGGGAATGGGAGGGGTTGTTCCATGATAGCTCTAGCGAAATAATTGTTGAATGCGGAGATCTTACACGGTGGCTCAGCGGTTAGCACTGCTGCCTCACAGCACCAGGGTACCAGATTTGATTCCAGCCTCAGGCAACTGGCTGTGTGGAGTTTGCACATTCTCCCTGTGTTTGCATGGGTTTCCTCCAGGTGCTCTGGTTTTCTCCCACAGTCCAAAGATGTGCAAGTCAGGTGAATTGGCCATGCTAAATTGCCCATAGTGTTAGATGCATTAGTCAGAGGGGAAATGGGTCTGGGTGGGTTACTCTTCGGAGGGTCGGTGTGGACAGGTTGGGCCGAAAGGCCTGTTTCCACACTGTAGGGAATCTAATCTACACAGATTAATACAGTCGCCATTGGTCGGGCAGAAAGAGGCAGTGATCTATGACAGGACCGTAAGGGAAGTTAGGTTTGGGGTGGGTGTTGGACTGGAAGAGTTACAAAGATAGATCAGTGAATAATTTCATTAAAAATATGGAGGAGAACTTTAAATTTTAGACTTTGAAGAACTGGAAGCAAATGTACTCCAGCAATGACAAGACTTTGGACAGGATTTGTAATCAAACTGAATATAGACAACAGAGTTCACCATGTTTCTCGGAGATAGATCAGGAGAAAGAGCATTTGAGCAGGCAGTAAAGATGTGGGCTTCATTTAATGATGGGCTGGAGTAAAGATGGGTGATATGCAGTGGTGTGGTATTTTCCTAGATGACATTATGATCTTTCTTATGGTATCCGATGTCTTGCAGTATTTCCCACTTCTACCAGAGTCTGATATTGTTTGAGATAGTCTGTTGCCACTAATCCTCCTTTGTCTTTACTTTGTCTTATGGTGATTAGTGAGAGAGGATACAGAACTCTAAGGTATTTACAAGAAGGTGCACTGTCCTTAGATAGCATGAACGTATATTGAATGACAGCCAAAAATATAAACAATGTGGTCAGGCATTATTACTAGGACCTTAGGGAACTGGTACAAATAGATTTGCTCCCTCTGAAGAATAAAAGAGAACTCCTTGTCTCCTCAGCATGACAGGTGAAACCAATGTAACATGAGCATTAACCCCTTCAGAACCATTACCCTTTATAGAGGTAGCTGGAAGCAATCTTTATGATGAAGGATATGAGATCTGAAGAACAGCTCAATCTACTTTAACAGAAATGATGGCTGGAGAGCAAAATATGTATAATTTCTGTTAGTTGATGATGTGCTTTTTCACCATACTCAGCCATATTCATCTTGGTTCTGATTACTAAAGTGACTCTTCATCATTTGAGCAAACATGAAAATGACCCATAATCATCTTTTGTTTGCTCGTGCATTGTTTCCATGTGTCTTTCACAAAATTGTAAAACTCAAAGATTTTGTTTAAAAGAACACATGGCCAAATTTCAGTGGTTATACAACAACAAATCACATTTACAATGCACTCCTCAGATTAGAAGCACATATTGTCATTGTCGCATTGCCAACTTTCCCTGGAACATACTTCAAGTCTTGAGCATGAGCATCCCTCTTGTCAATATGGATGCTAAGGATCAGTTTTGGAACTGAGAAACAGGCATAGAACCATTAACTCATGGGTGGCACTGTGGTACAGTGGCTAGTACGGCTGCCTCACAGCACCAGGGATTTGGGTTCAATAACACCTTGGCTGGCTGTCTGTTTGGGAGTTTGCATATTCTCTCTGTGTCTGCATGGGTTTTCTCTTAGTGCTCCAGTTTCCTCCCATAACCCAAAGATGTGCAGGCTAGGTGGATTAGCCATGGGAATTGCAGGAATTATAGGGAGTGGCTTGTGTGGGATGCTCTTTGGAAGGTCAATGTGGACTCGATGGGACCAATAGCCTGCATCCACACTGCAGGCATTCCATGATAAGCAACACTGATGGGCTATGTTATTATGTAAAAGCTTGTGCCTAGCCCTGGCAATGGAAATGGTTCCGCTGTAAGTCTTGTCGTTGCTATAAAGCAATAATTCAGCCACTATTTTGGAAGCCTCTATTTTGCCTCCGAGATCAGTTGACCAATCATATTGTTTGGTAGCTCTATAATCCCAATAGCAGCAGATGGGCATAGTGACCTTTCACTGCTGAGACTGGAGACAGTCCCATGGTAAGTCAAGAGGCAGAGGTTATAGCCAGGCAGAGTAGGAGGCTGTGTTCAAAGGAGGTTGAATGGGAACATTAGGATGACCTAGAGAGGTGAGTGAGTCTGACAGGCTAAGGGGGCCTCTAAAGGAGCTCCCAATATCATCACCAACTTGCTGGATAGCATCTCTTATAGATAAAGCTGTGATCTTCATGCAAGGCTTGGAACTATAGCTGCCCGAATTACAGTATCAGCGCTGGACAAGATGAGGCCCATAACTGATCATTAGGTCTCTCCAACCTCCGCGTTCAGGTTGACTGGGGCCAACTGGGTATGTGGCAGACAGGCTGCCCACTGGATTTCATCAACCCTCCCTGCCTTCAAACTATCAAACCATGCCCTACATGGCTGAACAAATTAATTTCTGCATTACTCGATTTTAGAACAATCCTTTCTGCTCTTGGTTTATATCTTGTCAGATAATTTGATGCGGATGTTTAATTCACATAACAGAGCATCATTTGCCAACCGTGTTTATACAAATCTGATACAGGCATTAGCCAGATCATCTAATCATCATAGGCAGGTTATGAATGCTTTATGTTTTCTCATTTAGGTATAAAACTTAACTGGGTTAGTTGTCTTCTATTTGGGTGGTCACTGAAGAGTTGATTTCAGTAAATAAGAAACTAATGATTCTACACTGCTTTCCTTCTTAGAAGTAAATTATACATATACAGAGAGTAAGTGCATTCTTGATCATTTATAACATTAGCTGGTTGTTATCCTGTTGACAGTCATAGTTAAATATTCCACTACAGAGCCCTCGGTTAAAATGCCCATTAATCCTTCTCAGCATAATTACTGGATCATTTTCTTAGGAACAGAAGGTTGTGAACCTTCTTGCAGAAATTTGAGAATGATCCTATTGTGTACAACAGATGGGAACAAAACCCATTAGAACAGCTCTCGCTCCCCTCAGCTGTTGCAAACCTCACTGATCTCTGATCTGTGTGTAATATTGCCTGCTTGCAGACCCTTCCCATGAGCAGAGAATGGAGATTAGATGGTTTCTAGAAGGTATATAAACTAACCTCACTGAATGAAGAATACTCATTATTGCTGCATTCACAACTGCAGAATACATTAACATCAAAGTATACACATGTTTAATCTAGTGATAAACAGGCTAAAATAGCTTTAAGTGTTAAACTACTGACAGCATCACCTACGCATACTGACAAAATAATGGAGACCACAAATATTTATGAATAAAATTACCTTCCAACAAGAGCATAACATCAATATTATCTATTTTTTGTCAAGAAAATAATTTTACAAGTCTTTGAAAGGAATATGTATGAACAATTCAGCTAAACAGATGGCTTGAATTAGTGAAAGTGCAGTTTGCATTTTATTGAGACAGTTTTCTTTAACGTAGATTGTTTAAGAAATAGTAATTCCGTGTGGCCAAAGGGAGCATATTCCTATGGTAAACATTAACATTCAAAATGTGACTGTCCAACAAAGTGCATGACCTATGAGTATCATGTGACTGAAAGGTCTGTTACACAAACAGAAAAGATCTATTCTTTCTCAGTGCAGTGAAAACCGAAACTTGAAGGCAGCTGAAAAATTGCTGCAAGTGGGCATATGTTAGGTAGTAAACAAATCCTGTACTGAAAAAGGCATCAGTTTGCATATTTTTCTCAGTTACTGATTCAGAAATTTCTATTAAAATGATTAATTAATTTCACTGTTAATAATAGGGTTGATTAAACCGTCATTGTTAAACTCCTGCTTTTTTCCTTCTTTAAATAATTTAGAGTCAATATTACGGTCAGTAATAAGAGAACCATGACACTCATGATGGCTCATCAAGTTTATCTGGTGAAGGGATAGATGTATCAGTTGAGGAAAGTCCCCTGATCAATCACTACTCAGTGCTGAGTTAGCTAACCTCAGCAGAGGCAGTAGTCAAAATTACATTATGAACGGCGCAGACACTAGGGGATCTGTCATAGTTATCAGCTTGGTACCTCGTGCTAATTAGTTGATTCCCACTGGTCTTCAAGGGATTTCTCTCTATTACATGCACTTTGCATTCACCATTATGAATGTGTAATTTCTAATCTTATAAAATAACTCGACCTGCTACAGCAAATACCTTGATGTTGACGTTAGTATCTATGGTTTGGTGAATATGAAGAATGGCTCCGAAATGGCTGACATTTATAATATCTTGATATATTTTGTTTAAATGTTATAAACTTATCCAATGTATATATTTAAAGCAGCGATAGATTCTTGATCAGTTAGGGAAGCAAGAGTTACGGGAAAAACACAGGAAAGTGAAGATGACGAACGTTATATCAGCCCTAATTCTATTGAATGACAGAGCAGGCACGAGGGGCTGAATGGCCTGCTCCTGTTCCTATTTCTTATGGTCTTCTGGTTACCACTCTGTAACTTTTCAATTTATAATGCTGACATGTTTGTAATGTTATGTAAAATGTAATTCTCACTAGCAATTCTAATTATGACAAATGCACATCCAGGACTCTTCACTAATATTTGGGAAATGTACCAAAATTGGGAGAACTGTCCTTCAAACCAATTAAATGACAACCTGACACAATCATGCTCATTGAATGATACATTGCAGCCAATATTCCAGGCTCCTTCAGCACTATTCTTATCCCACTGGCAGGGCAGAGCCATTAGATGTGGTATGTCATAAACAAGGTAGAGTTGATAGAGTTTGCTCCTGGCTCACTTTCTTCCTTTTAACTGAACAAAGATAGATGTGTCATGAAAATTGGTGTTTTGACCCTTTGTACGCTGCAATAGTTAAGAACAGGCAATAAAATGTTTTTTGTAGTCTTAAAAAATAAAAAAAAATCTTCAACACTCAACACTCAAAATATATTCACAACAGAATCTGTGCATATCCTCACACAGATACCTATATACACTCAAGAGGAGATGGTAACAATTGAAGCTTAGATTGTAAAAGTCTAAAATTTCACTGTCACACTTTCTTTTATTGAGATAAAATCTTTAAACATTGCAAGCCAATGACTCCATTATCAGCCACTGGAAAGAATATGTGGAGATTGGCAATAAATTCTAGCTTTATTGCAAGCCCGTATATCCCCTGAATGAATTAAAACATAAGTTACTTATATGATCAACTATCCATGTACTTACAAATCTATTTTGTAAAATAATCGTTACTTGTCACATATGTGCAGTTAATATAAAGAGTTACAGAGTATTTTAGGTTCAAATATTGTTAACGAAAAAGGAAGAGCTTCAATTAAAGTATTAAAGAGTCAAATATTTTGATATTCTATACATAAGTTACATTTAAAACATACCCAACATCCCCTGGGTGTGTCATGTACGATCAGCAGGACAGACACAGAAGGAATGGCAGCACCGTCAGGAGGGAATTGTCTTGGGAGCTTCGACATTGACTCCAGCCACCTTGAAGTCCAATGGCACATGGTGAAACATGGGCAAGAAAACCTTCTGATGATTACTGTCCTCCTTTGGCTAATGAAGCAGTACTCTGCCGTGTTGAACAACACCTGGAGGAAGCACTGAGGGGCCAATGGCACAGATTGCACTCTGGGTGAGGGGCTTCAAAATCCTCTGCCAAGACTGGCTTGGCAACAGCACATCCCAATTGAGCTGGTCAAATCCAGAAACTGCTAGATTGGGTCTGTGGCAGGTGATCACAGAACCAATAAAACATACTTGATGTCATCCTTACAAATCTGTTGGCTGCAGATGCCTCTGTCTATGACTGTATTGGGAAGTGAGACCATTGCACAGTCCCCGTAGAGACAAAGTGCCACTTTCACACTGAGAATACTTACATCGTGATGAATAGCATTTTTATCATTTTAAGTGGGACAGACTTGGAACAGATCAAGCATCTCAAGACTGCGCATCCATTAGGCACTATGGGTCATCATTAGCAGTGGAATTTTACACAGCACAATCTGCAACCTCATGGTCTGACATATACCTCAATTACCAATCAGCACAAGGATCAACTCTAGTTCAATGAAGAGTGCAGGAGGGCATGCCAGGAATAGCACCACCAGAAGTAAAAATGACATGTCTTCTGCTACCAAAGAGGACTACAGTCATGCCAAACAGCATAAGCAGTAATTCTTAGACAAATCTAAATGATTCCACAACCAACGGATCAGATTCAATCTCTGCCGCATCTGGTCATGAATGGTGGTGAATAATTGAATAACTCACTGACGAAGGAAGCTCCACAAATATCTCAGTCCTCCATGATGGGGAAGCCCAGCAGGTAAGTGCAAAAGATAAGGCTGAAACTTTCGTAGCAATCTTTAGCCAGATGTGCCAATTGGATCATACATCTTGGCCTCCTGCAGTGGTCCCCAACATTATAGATACCAGCCTTCAGCCAATTCAATTCACACCAAATGATATCAAGAATGACTGTGTGGAGTTTGCACGTTCCCCCCGTGTCTGCGTGGGTTTTATCCGGGTGCTCCGGTTTCCTCCCACAGTCCAAAGATGTGCAGATCAGATGAATTGGCCATGCTAAATTGCCCGTAGTGTTTGGTAAGGGGTAAATGTAGGGGTATGGGTGGGTTGCGCTTCAGTGGGTCGGTGTGGACTTGTTGGGCCGAAGGGTCTGTTTCCACACTGTAATGTAATCTAAAAAAGAAGAAATGGCTGGAAACACTGGATACTGGAAATGCTATGGGCACGGACAACATTCCGGCAATAATACAGAAGACTTGTGCTGCAGAATTTGCTGCTACCCAAGCCAAGCTATTCCAATACCGGCATGTACCCAACAATGTGGGAAATTATCCAAATTTGCCCTGCATACAAAAAGAACAAATCCAACCCGGCCAATTACCAGCCCATTGGTCTACTCTTGATCATCAGTAAAGTAATAGAAGGTGTCATCAACATTGCTATCAAGCAGCACCTGCTCAGTGTTGCCCAGTTTAGGTTCCACCAGGACCACTCGGCTCCTGACCTCATTACAGCCTTAGTTCAAACATGGACAAAAGATCTGAATTCCAGAGGTGAGGCAGGAGTGCCAGTCCTTGACAACAAGGCCACATTTGCCTGAGTGTGGCATCACGGCACCCTAGAAGCTGTGGGACTGAAGGGGAAACTTTTCTGTTGGTTGGAGTCATTCCGGCACATAGGAAGATGTATGGTGTTGTAGGTTAGTCATCTTATCTCCAGGACATCTCTGTAGAAGTTCCACAGGATAGTGTCCTATAGCCAGCCACCTTCAGCTTTTTCATTAATGATCTTCCCTCCACCAAAAAGTCATAAGTGGGGATATTCACTGATGATAACACAATGTTGAACATCATTTGCAACTCCTCCACCCAAGTTTACTGTATCTGGATGTGGTCTTCTCTACTTCAGGAACACCAAACGTAAACTCAAGGCACATTTTACCAAGGATCTCAGAAGGGCCCACAGAGGCCTACCAGAACTCCCATTCATTGCCCATTTTAATTCACCTTCCCACTCTCTTTCCGACATGGTCATCCTTGGCCTCCTCCATTGCCAGAGTGAATCAGACTACAGTTTGGAGGAACAACACCCCATCTTCCACCTGAGCAGCCCACACCTCGGAGGACTCAACATTGAATTCTCCAATTTCAAATAACCTCCATTTCCATCCCTCAACTCCCTTCCCAGTCCCTCTTCTTCCCTTCCTTCCAGTTACCAACCGGATTCACTCCTCCCATCAACCAACCAGTTATACAGTCTACCTGTGTTCACCTATCGCCTATCCCTACTTCACCACCCTGCTCCTCCCCCCACTTTATCAACAACCCAAACCCAGTCCTGAAGAAGGATTACACCTGGAACATTGACTTCTCCACCTTCGGCTGCAGCCTGGCTTGCTTTGTACTTCCAGCCTCTTGGTTGTCTTCATCAGATACTGAAGCTGTCCATGTTCAAATGCAATAAGACCCAGATATTATTCAGACTTGGGTTGAAAATGGCAAGCAACATTCACACCACACAAATGCCAGGCAATAACCATCTCGAAGAAGAGACAATCTAACCATCTCCCCTTTGACATTCATTGATGTTAGAGTGACTGAATTCCCCTCTATAAACGTCCTGGGAATTGCCATTGATCAAAAACTGAACTGGATCCACCATGTAAAGAGTGACTACAAGAGCAGGTCGGAGGCTAGGAATACGATGGTAATTTACCCCCTCACTCCCCAAAGCTTGTCACTCCTCATTTGCATCCAAGAGTGTAGTTTCAGTGATATTCAAGAAGCTCGATACTAATCATGTCAAAGCAGCCTGTTTAAGTGGAATCTCATCCACACACATCCACTCCCTTCACCACTGACATTCAGTGACAGCATTGTGTGTTATCCACAAAATGCACACTGTGGAAATTCTCCAAAGCTCCTTAGAAAGCATCTTCCAAATTCATGACTATTTCTATCCCAGAAGGCAAGGGCATCAGATAATGGGAACCCCACCACCTGCAAGTTCACCCCCAAGCTACTCACTATCCAGACTTGGAAATATATTGATGACCCTTCAGTATTGTTGGGTTAAAGTTCTGGAATTCCTTCCCTAACAGCATTATGGGTCTTTCTACAGCAGTTCACGAAGGCAGCTCACTACTATCTTCTCAATGACAACTAGAGACAGGCGATAAATGCTGGCCTAACCTGTGACAGTCACATTCCTTGAGTGAGTAAAAGAAAGTACAGTGCACAAAATATTCAGTACATTATTGGCAACTTTCATAATGTGACATAACATACGGACAATATACTGTACACTATGTGCACTTTTTGTTAGAGAATGTTTTCAACATTTCTTTGTTTTTTTTGGCACTTTTCCCACATCAGGCATCTGTAACATTTCCTTTTTAAAAATTTCTGGAGCTGAATTGATCCCAAAGAGCATTCTGGGATATAACTATGCCAGAGATTAATAAATATGCTCAACTTATCTAAATGTACTTATTAAAGATTTCAATTTGCATCAACTATCTTGAAGATTTTGACATTTGATAACTTTCACACTACTTCCTCTCTGATTTGCATGGAGAAATATTATGTATCCATTGCTTTATTCAAATCTTTTGGCACCTAATATTTGATCACTCATTGGTTTGTTTGGATATTTCAATTTCTTTATCATACCAGTTAATCTATTCTAACTAGCTGACCATAAACTTGATCACAAATTATGAGTAATGCTTTCTTCAATGTACATATATTGACCATCTGGCCTTAGATCTATGCTTTGCTTTCTTGCTTTGCATTTGAAGCATTTGGATACATTTACATACTTCCTGGTTTCCATTTAGTCAGTGCCATTGGTGACCGCATCAACTTTCTTGATCAAACCTAATAATTGATATTATCAAAATTAAGGATAGTCTATACTTGCAATTCTAAAATTTGAAATTGTTGACTTTTATTCCAAAAGTCTAGTTGCATTCATAACTAATTGATATCATGGTCAGCATTCATTCCTAATTTTATAATTCCTTGTGAACTGATTGGGGCATAATATACTGAGCTCCAATAACTACAGTAAAATAAATAGTCCCTCTTACACTTTAACGTTGACTGGAATACTCATTTGATATTTCTCCATGTCTGAACAAATTAATAAATACATTTTTCTCTCATATTTAGACAGCTCTCCAATCTATGAATGTTACTTATTGCTTTGTCTTTGTATATTTTAGCAAACTGGGATTGCATTTTTAACTGCTTACATATTTGGCAATATCTTTCCTTTCAGACAATGTGGCACTGAAATCAAATACTTGTTGTCAGCCATCTTGACCTAGTGTTTGAAATGTGTGAGATGTTTGATCTCCTTGACTTATTTGCAACAGTTAGTATTAAATATCCCATCATTATTATGCTTTTTTGGCTTTTGCTGCTCCTCAAATATCAATCTCAAGTTAGAAAATAAGATGTTTGGCTTTGTATAACCTGGTTGCCATTTGATCAGGTAATATATTGCTTTGTATTCTGTTTCTATTGAGTCTGTATACATGAGATCTACACTCACACAATTCAATGATAGCATAATGATTATATCATTGGATGAATTCAAATCCAATGTGGCAGCAGGGAATTTCAAATTAGTTTAATAGGTATATTCAGAATTTTAAAAATGTTAGTCAGGGTAATTGGTGACCATATAATTACAGTACAATTGTAAAAGCCAGTTTAGCCTGCTAATGACCATTAAGGTAGGAGATCCAATTTTCTTACCTGGTGTAACCCCTATGTGTTTCCACGGAGGAAATGCACTTCAGTCGTGTTTGACTGCTAACTGTCCTCTGAATTGGCCTAGTAAACCATTTAATTGTACAGTAAAGGTCAACTAATATTTTCTTTCAAGCAACATTCCTCTTCCATCACTATTCACCCTCTTCCTGCATCAACCTGCAATAAAACCACAAATTTTGCAGAGATCATATTTTTGGAAAACCTCATCAACAGCAAATAGGTTACAACCATCCCAAAAAAAACTATCTCCAGTACACAATGGAAAACAATAAAAGGAATGTATTTTAAAATATAAGTATGTTTGGGAATGGAAAAATTGTTGAATAAATGAAATATATTTAATCTGTTGCACTTAACCTTGTTATAAGGTATTCCAGTAGAAAATGATGAGTGTAACCATAATAAACACCTATGTGCAAGCATTCCATGACAGCAGATGCCTGTGCAGTGCATACTTTCTGATGTAGGAAGTACAGTTCCACATTTCATGTGTTTTTCTCAAGTTCCAACATTTTTTGCCAAGTTTTATTTTCTGAAAACTGTGGATAAGTGAACATTGGACTTGCCAAAGGGTGAAACGGATAAGCAAATGATGCATATGCAAATTGCGGGACTGTTTTCTATATCTCTCAGGTTCTTCCAAGCAGTGTACTACCGCTTGCTATTTTGCTTGCTCTACCTATTGCTTTTACGTTTAAATAAATGGTTTCCATAAATTTTCTTTATATATCTGCAATGATTATTTAAATGCTCAGCTAGTAAAAAATCTTCATTTTTATTCAAGATAAATGTTGAAGATCTTTACAATAATTTGCAAAAGTCTGTCTCAAGCTTTTTATCAAAATGTCTTCTTGTTTATAGATAAATCTTATCTCCAGTTAAAAATAGCTTTACAGGGTGTTGTGCAATACATAAACAAGGCTCTGTACATACAAATATCACCAAGTGGCATTCTTTCTGAGCAGTGAACTTTAACCATTAAATTCATTCATTTGTATCAGCCTGAATCTCGTCCATTTGCATTCCTACAGCAGATTGGGAGGGTTTGGAAAATGCCTAATGCCTTTGTACCCTGACATAAGGATTAATTACGGGTATTTGTTTCACAGAAAAATACAATGAGTTATGTCATGAGTAACTGAGGAAGAATCGACCACCTTAGCTTTTCTGCTTTCCTAGTGGAGAAATATAAATAAAGGATGAAATGTCTTTTGATTTGTTATTGCAATGCAAATAAAATGGATTGAACAAGATGTATCATATAAAAAGAAATTTCCTTCATCTGTAATGCTTTTATAATAATAGTTGCTTCTGAAGCTAGTGATACCCTCAAAACGTTATGCCCCGAGGCAAAAATAATGAGAATTGAGAGATTTTGCAGATTGTAAATTGAAACATCCCTCTAAACTAGCACACTCATTTTTTTTTTTAGAAGCACAGGCGCTATTAGGCAAGCTTTGAATGTGTTCTCATATTAAAATTTATTTAATCTAAGAAGCTGACTAGAATATACTGTTAAAATAGTAGTAAAATGGACTCCCAATATTCAAAGTTTGTCATTTAACACTTAAGACTTTCATGGACTATAAATCATAAGGACACTGTTGACCAAAAATGGCTGCTGTGATCACTTGACAAGCCTAGGCAATCCACATGGATATATAGAACTGGCTGTATTAGAATTACCAGCTCAATCAAAAGGCCCGAATACTCAATGCAGCATCAAAATATTTGCATCTTTTTTACTCACACTTGCATGGTAAGTTTACACATTGGAGGTGAAAGGTTATCAGAGGAGTATTGAATTTGCAAAAGACAATGGAGCTAGACTTGGAATATACAAACAAACCACATTTCTGTAGCTTGTTTGAACAATAAAGGAAAGAGAAAGCAACATAGACTGAAACAGCAAGGATACTGCAACCATTACTCCCCTTCTCTCTTTCAAGTTCTGTCTCAATCTCAGTAAGCAGCGCAGGTGAAAAAGCAAATTGGAAAAACCAAGACATCAAGCATTTATACAAACTATACAAACTCCGATCACTCCTGAGGAAACAAGACAATAGCCCTTGTAACTCAAGAAGTCGAAAAACTTCAAACAGCAACTGCCTTTACCTTTTGGTCAGATACGCTCTGCATCACTTCTTTGTAACACTTTATTGCCTGTGTTTCTGCGTATATCATGTTTTCTTATTTTTCTTGGGTTTAATAATGCACCACTCTCTTTCACACAGGAAAACCTTGAAATCAGCCTCTTCATTTTTGGTTGAGTTAGATATATTTTAATTGAAGTAAGATAGCTATGTGCTAAAGAAAGAAACTAAAGTATTTTGTATGACCGAATATGAGGGCTTTAAAGGAAAGGAGCAAATTACTCCTCCTTACGTAATCATAAGAATACCAATGAAGCCAATAAATGGTGCTGGATAACTTGTTTATCAAGTGTCATTTTCAATTACTTGAAATTATTTTATCTACTAGAGTTGGACTGCTATGAAAAGAATGGTTATTCTTGTGATAAACCCATTTCTAGATTTTTGATTAAATCTTACCAGAAGATCCAAAGAAATAGGAGCAACTGTGGATCATTCAACTGATTGAGTGTTCCTTGCAATTCAATAAGATCACAGTTGATCTAAGATGGTTGCAATTCCAACTTGCTGCCTGTCCCACATTCCTCAATTCCCTTGCCCATCAAAAATCTAATTCTGTCTTAAATACGTACAATGACACAGCCTTTGCTGATCTCTGAAACAGAATTCCAGATAACAACAACTCTCTGAGAGAATAAACTCTCCTTTTGACTTCAAAATTACTTGGAGATTGCTTTTGTAAACTGTGTCCCCTAGTTTCAGATTTTCCCACAAAGCGAAACATCTATCCTTCAAGCCTCCCAGAATCTTCAATGCTTCAATAAGACCATCTCTCATTCTTCTGAACTGAATAAATATAGGCCCTACCTGTTCAACATTCTTCAATAGTCAACTTCTTTGCCCAGGAATCAGCCTCATGGACCTCTGAACTGTTTCCGACGTAAGTCTGTCTCTCCTAAAAGAGGCCAAAACTGCACATAGCAAACCATGTTTGGTTTTGGCAGGAAGTTGGAGTTGACACTGTCTTAGATCAACTGTGATCTTATTGACCTGTACCGTTGTAGCATTACCTCCATACTTTTACATACCATTGTCCTTGCAATAAAGTGTATTTCAGGTATCTTCCCAATTAATTGTTGTATTTGTTTGCTGAACTTATATGATTGACGCATGCTGGCACGTGGATTTGTCTGAACTACATAATTCTGCAGTCTCTTCTATTGAAATAATATCTTGCTGATTTATTCTTTCTGCCATAGTAAACAACCACATATTTTCACATTTTAAATATCTTCACGGATTCTTTATATCCTCCTCACAGTTTGCTTTCCTACATTTCTTTGCATCATCAGCAAGTTTGGCTACAAGAGAGTCAGTCTCTTTATTCAAGTAAGTAGTCAAAGCCTCAGTACTGATCCCTTTGGTACTCAACTAATTACAGCCTGAAAAAGATCCATTTATCTGGCTTCACCATTATCTGCTATCTAATCCTTGATCTTTGTAGCAACCTTTCATGAGCTACCTTATTGAATGACTTCTGCAAGTCCAAATATATATCTATTGGTTCCTTTTTATGGACTCTGCTTCTTCCATCCTCATAATTTTTTCAAACACAATTTTCCCTTCTCAAAGCCATATTGGTGCTACCTGATTTTATAAATGTTTAGCCACTACCACCTTCATCCAGCATTCTGTTTAAATTATGATGTTTACAAGTTTATGATGTTTTTGGACATATTTAAAGTTAATGCAACATGAAGTGGGTCTTGTGGCCTGCACTGTTGTCTGCCTGATGATAATTTTGACTAGGTTATTTATTAGAGATTAAAGCATGGGTTAGGTTGTTTTACTAGGAGGAAGGTGGTTTTTGCTTGCAGACAATGGAAGCAACTAAAATTACAAGTGTCTGTAAACAGTTGTGCTTTACCTTAGAGCTAAGTTGTCAGTTTAAAGGGAACTGGACTTTCAAATATACGCACTTTGCAGTTTTACCTAGCTTCCTGACCCAAGTAACTCATATTGCCATGGCTCTCTGAGATCACCACTAAACAGGAGACAGTACCTGGAGCAGCTAGAGGCCAAACTGTTTCTATGCTTCACCACACAACAATATGAGTGGATGTTCACTCTTGGATTAAAAAGACCAAATTCTTGGAGGGTTGAAACAAGATTGTAAGAGTCAACTAGCTTGGACTGGAGGGAAATTCTCCAGGAAAAGACGTGTTTAAGGCTGCAAGTAAGCAGACTGGGAAAAGAAAAGGACATCAAAGTTTGCGAGAAGATTTGTAGCTCGGGTGCTCGTTGTTGTGGTTCTGTTTGCCGAGCTGGGAATTTGTTGCAGACGTTTCGTCCCCTGTCTAGGTGACAACCTCAGTGCTTGGGAGCCTCCTGTGAAACGTTTCTGTAACGCACACTCTCAGACAACTCATCAGGACAAAGGACCCGATACCCAGCATGAGCAAAACCAATGTAGTGTACAAAATCCCATGCAAGGACTGCACAAAACACTACATAGGACAAACTGGAAGACAGCTAACAATCCGTATCCATGAACACCAACTAGCCACGAAACGACATGACCAGCTATCCTTAGTAGCCACACATGTGGATGACAAGCAACATGAGTTCAACTGGGACAACACTACTATTATAGGACAAGCCAAACAGAGAACAACCAGGGAATTCCTAGAGGCATGGCACTCATCCACAGATTCTATCAACAAACACATCGACCTGGACCCAATATACCGGCCACTGCAGCGAACAGCTGGAACTGACAACCGGAAGTGGCAGAGACAAACCACTATAAATACCGGAGGAAACATTACAGAAGCGCTTCACAGGAGGCTCCCAAGCACTGAGGTTGTCACCTAGACAGGGGACGAAACGTCTGCAACACAAATTCCCAGCTCGGCGAACAGAACCACAACAGAAAAGGACATGGATACATTCTCAGGAGCTATGAGGCAATTTGGGATTGATTCTTTGATAATCAAATGCCTACATAAAGGGCAGTGTTTTTGGGCTGGGCTATACATAAGGAGTGGAGTTTTTCATTTTGAGGTTTAAAATATAAGTTGCTTATAAAGTTCATATTTACAAGCAGTCTTTTAGTTTTTTGTACAACATACACTTTAAACATGAAATCTTATTATGTGATTCTTACAATTTAAAAGTTGGAAATGCTTTTTAAAGATTATCAGTCTCTACGTTGATCTTTCTGGGCTCTTTTATTCACGTGCTATGATGCATATATTGGGTTTGGCTTGAGTTTACATGAACAAAAGTTCACATTGACTTGCACACTTTATTTATTGAAAAATTAAAAATGGCTACGTCAATTAAGGAAGCTTTACTTCAAAGAAAGGATTCATCTATGAGTGCTTTTCAAACATTAACATAGGTTAATTTGAAGGTCACAGCAGAAAGTTGGAAATTAAAGTCAGTGCTCAATATTTAAAAATAGTTGTGCTAATGGCTCAACATCTGAACCTTGAGGAAGAAAAAGGCAATCCAGATAAAATACCAACTGAGTTGGCTGGTCTTTATGTACAAATTAAGCAACTCTTTGGAAATAGACAAAAGCAAAACATGAATTTGGAGAGAAAAAGGAAAAAGAAAGATAAATGCAAGAATGTGAATTATGAATTTGAAAAGATAGAAACTTAGGTGAAGTAATTCCATTTTTGTATGATAAAGATGCCAAAAATATTGGCATACTTTAGGATATCAGCTCAGTTTAAAACTTATCTGGTCAACTGTCTCCAAAGAATTCACTAAATTAACATATTTCTTAAAATATTTTTTTGTGGAAATTGTTTACCTGTTCCATTGTGTAGTGTGAATTTAGCCAGTGCTGTTTTCAATAGGTCTGTAATTGTTTGAGTGGTATCCCAGTTGCCTATTGATGATGTTGATTTCAAACTAATTACAGGTAATAGTAATAACTTCCCATCTTCAGCATATAGGCAAGTTCGCGGAGATTGATATTGAACCACAGAAATTGAGCACGTGTGATCCTGCTGTACAATAATGTATCATTTTGTCAAAACATATTTACCTAAAGAGTTAAGAATTCAGAACTCTGAGAGTAACACACACTTTAGATGTCATACAAAGGATGAAAGCAGCTCCAAATGAATTGGATCTTTATCAATTGAGGAGAAAGTGAGGTCTGCAGATGCTGGAGATCAGAGCTGAAAATGTGTTGCTGGAAAAGCGCAGCAGGTCAGGCAGCATCCAGGGAACAGGAGAATCGACGTTTCGGGCATAAGCCTGTTCTCGATTCTCCTGTTCCCTGGATGCTGCCTGATCTGCTGCGCTTTTCCAGCAACACATTTTCAGCTCTTTATCAATTGAACTTAACTGCATATTCTATATCAGAGGTGTCAAAGTAGAATACAGCAGCAAAATTCAAAGCAAATGGACAACCAAAGAAAGGTAATGCTTTGAAGTAAAAGGACTTGATTCTAACTAATGGTGCAATGGAATTCAAGACCCTTGTTAAATGTTTTAGAGTGCAAAATAAAATAGGATTGTACCAACACTTATGTGAGGAACAAGAGGATGGCCAAAGTGAGAGTAGGGCCGATCAGGGATAAAATCAATTGGGTGAAAATGGGTACTGCAGATGCTGGAGATTAAAGTAGTGCTGGAAAAGCACACCAAGTCAGGCAGCATCCGAGTAGCAGGAGAATCGACATTTTGGGCCAAAGCCCTCCACCAGGAATGAGACAAGGGATAGTCAAGGGAACTTGTGCCTGGAGTCCGATGAAGTAGAGTAGGATGTTAATGAATACTTTGCTTCAGTATTCACTACTTAGTGGGACCTTGACATTTATGAAGACAGTGTGAAACAGGCTAATATGCTCAAACAGGTCGATGTCAAGGAGGATGTGCTGAAAATTTTGCAAAACATAAGGATAGATAAATCGCCCGGGCCCGATGGGATATATCCAAGGTTACTACAGGAAGCGAGGGAAGAGATTGTTACATCTTTGACGATGATCTTTGCATCCTCACTGTCCACTGGAATAGGGTAGCAAATATTATTCCCTTCTTCAAGAAAGGGAATAGGGATAATCCTGGGAATTATACAGGAAGCGAGGGAAGAGATTGTTACATCTTTGACGATGATCTTTGCATCCTCACTGTCCACTGGAATAGTGCCAGATGATTGGAGGGTAGCAAATATTATTCCCTTCATCAAGAAAGGGAATAGGGATAATCCTAGGAATTATAGACCAGTCAGTACTACATCTGTGGTGGGCAAATTATAGGAGAGGATTCTGAGAGGCAGGATTTATGATTTAATTGGAAAACCATAGTTTGATTAGAGATAGTCAGCATGGCTTTGAGAGGGGCAAGTCATGCCTCACAAACCTTACTGTATTCTTTGAGGTTGTGACAAAACACATTGTTGACGGTAGAGCAGTGAATGTGGTGTACATGGATTTTAGCAAGGTATTTGATAAGGTTCCCTATGGTGGGGTCATTCAGAAAATAAGGAGGCATGGGATACAAAGGGAAATTTGGCTGTCTGGATACAGAAATGGCTGACCCATAGAAAACAGAGGGTGGTAGTACGTGGAAAGCATTCGACCTGGAGCTCGGTGACCAGTGGTGCTTCACAGGGATCTGTTCTGGGACCTCGGCTCTTTGTGATTATTATAAATGACTTGGATGAGCAAGTGGAATGGTGGGTTAGTAAGATTTCTGATGACACCAAGATTGGTGGAATGTTGGATAGTGTTGAGGGCTGTTGAGGTTGTAACAAAACATTGCAGGATGCAGATTTGGGCTGATAATGGCAGATAAGTTCAACCTGGAAAAGTGTGAAGTGATTCATTTTGGAAGGTCAAATTTGAATGCAGAATACAGGGTTAAAGGGAGGATTCTTGGCAGTGTGGAGGAACAGAAGGATCTTTGGGTCCATGTCCATAGATCCCTCAAAGTTGCCACCCAAGTTGATAGGGTTGTTAAGAAGGTATATGGTGTTCATCAGCACAGGGATTGAATTTCAGAGCTGTGACATTCTGCTGCAGCTCTATCGGGCCCAGGTTAAAGCACACTTGGAATATTGTGTTCAGTTCTGGTTGCCTCTTTACACAAAGGATGTGGAAGCTTTAGAGAGGGTGCAGAGCAGACTTACCAGTGGGATGCTGCCTGGACTGGAGGGCATGTCTTATGAAGAAAGATTGAGGGAGCTAGGGCTTTTCTCATTGGAGCAAAGGAAGATGAAAGGTGACTTGATAGAAGTGTACAGGATGATGAGAGGCATAGGTCGAGCGAATAATCAGAGACTTTTTCCCCGGAGTAGAAATGGCTATCATGTGGGGGCATAATTTTAAGGTGATTGGAGTAAGGTTTCAGAGGTTGGTTCTTTACACAGAGTGTGGTGGGTGCATGCGTGGAATGCACTGCCAGCAGTGGCAATAGAATCAGATACATTAGGGACTCTTGGATAGGCACATGGATGATAATAAAATGAAGGGTATGTATGTTAGCTTAATCTTAGAGTATGATAAAACATTGAGGGCCGAAGGGCCTGTTCTGTGCTGTACTGTTCTATGCTCTATGTATCTCTAGCTCTGCAGAAATTAGACAAAGTTTATACTGAAAGTGGAGACCACAAAACAGAAAACGCACAAAAAGCTGCAAGCACTACTATTTTTTACAAATCTGGTTTTAAAGGAAAATCAAAAGTAATACTGAATCCAGAGGGTAAAAAACATTACAACAGAGAATTCCTTCGGAGTACAATTTATACCTGACTCATCACATGTCTGCAATAGTTTTAACTAAATTTCCCAAATGTGTACTATATTTTAATCAAGGACCTGGAAACAGCACAAACTTTAATTGTCATGAGAAAGGGCCTATTAGCAATGAAACCAGTTTTGAGTTTTCACAGAAAGGATTTTAAGAATCAACATTAAAGAGGACTTTAAGTCTGAACTGTTACAAATATTACACTCATTTGACTGATACTGGTTAAACACTGCAATGTTGCAAAAATAGATTACTTATTGGAAAATGTGATAGCCTGGGAAAGAATGTTGTTTGCATTATATGTGGTTAGCTAATTTTAAGATAGTTAAAGCATATATAATAAGTTGTTATATTTGGGATTCTATTTATGAAAACACATGACAATAGTGATTACATTTCATTTTTGGTTGGTGTGGGGTGGCGGTACCTAGGGAATTTTGGAAGATGACTACCATTACATCCACTATCTCAACAGCCATTTCCTTGAAAGCTGTAGGATGAAGGCGGAGATATTTTTGGTCTTAGTTTTATTTACTTTCCCAATGTTTATTCACTGATGGTAATTGTTTTATGTTACTCACTTCCTTTTGCTGTCTGCTTGTCTTCTGTACTTGGGAATTTTGGTATCTTCTATGTGAAGATCAATGCAAAATACTTGCTCAATATCTACATTTACCCTTATTAATTCCCTAGTCTCAACTTGTGAGGGACAGAGACTCAATTTTCACTACTGTTTTCTTTTTTATATACTTGTCAAAACTTTTGCTGTTTGCTTGCTTATTTATTGCTAGTTTTCTCTTGCATTATAATTCCTTCACATTTTTTGCTGTTTCTAAAATGCTCCCAATCTTCAGGTCCACAGTATTTTCTTTTATTTTAATATAATCCTTGACATCCTTAGCATAGTTTGTGCTTCCTGCTTATAAATAGTATATGTTTGTTGAGAGTTATGAAATAACATGCCTTTGCTTCTGTATCATCTTATCTCTATACCTATTTTCTCTATGCACTTTAGCAAACTCTTAATCAGACTCTTGTAATTGTCTTTACTGAGGAGTCAATGGCCTAAGTGCTAGACCATTAATTGAGAGACCCAGGCAATATTCTCAGGACCTGGGTTCAAATCCTGCTATGGCAGGTGTTCAAATTCAATAAAGTAAATCTGGAATTAAAAGTCTAATGATGATCATAAGTCTGTTGTTGATTGTCAGAAAAATCTATCTGGTTCACTGATGTCTTTTAGGGAAGGAGACTGCTGTCTTTACCTGGTCTGGCCTACAAGTAACTCCAGATCCCCAGCAACATGGTTGACACTTAGCTATCCTCTGGGCACTTAGACAATGGACAATAAATGCTGGCCTAGCCAGCAATGTCAACTTCCCCTTAATGAATTGTAAAATGTTTAAGGAAGTTTCCGATACACATTTCTCATCCTCAAGTCAAGTGTGAAATTCTACCATGTCATGATCATTTAGAGAGAACTTTTTTTACTGGATTTAATTCTTTAATGCTGTCTCATAATACGTTACCAGGTCTGAAAATAGCCTGCTCCCTAGTTGAATCCAGAATTATTTTACTATGAAACTATCCCAAATACACTATGCACTCAACTGCAAGGCTATAATTGCCAATTTGATTTGTCTGATTCACAAAGTGTGAAATCTCCCATAGTTATCCAGTCCCTTTCTTACAGATCCATTATTCCTTTATACTTCTGATTCAGTTATTGATAAAGACCTTTAAACCACGCCCAGCACTGATTACTCCTTTTGCTATTTCTTAACTCTACCAAAACTGATTCTACATGTTTATCCTCTGACTCAAGATCATTTTTCATTATTGTACTGATCTCATTCCTTAATAACAGGCACCTCACATCCTCTTTCTTTCTAAAATTCTTAACCTCATCTTTGGCAGTGACACAGAGCACAACTTAGGCTCCTTGGAATTAATGAGGAGAAAGTGAGGTCTGCAGATGCTGGAGATCAGAGCTGGAAATGTGTTGCTGGAAAAGCACAGCAGGTCAGGCAGCATCCAGGGAACAGGAGAAGGGCTTATGCCCGAAACGTCGATTCTCCTGTTCTCTGGATGCTGCCTGACCTGCTGCGCTTTTCCAGCAACACATTTCCAGCTCCTTGGAATTAAACCAAGATTGTCAAATTATATTACATGTAAGGCTTTTGTAATCTGAAAGAGAAGACTTTCATTCCTTCCATCTCAGGTTTATTGTCACAACAGACAACTATGACTGAACTGGCAAGTTGTTTGTTGTCACAACTTGCTTTAGATGTTTCTAACCTGGAAATCAGGAACAATAACAAAGACAGTGCTGGCTAGCCAGTACCCTCACTAATTTCTGTTTTTACAATTTATGAATGAATTCTAAATTTAATGGTTCAACTTTACATTAGTAGGCAACACATAGATGTATGGATGCTCACATTTACCCTGGTGTTATAAATGAGAAATGCATCAACAATTAAAAATGAAACAATTAAAAAAATGCAAGATTAAAACAATCATTGTCTATTCACAAAAGAAAAGATAAATTAGGGATGTAGGTGTCGTCACTGATGTACCTCCCTTTCCAGTAAACATTCTTCCAAAGCATCTTTTCATAAATCATCACATAGAATAAAAATACTGACTGCAATTGATTACTGGAGTAGTAATGGTTCCCAAGAGGCCACACCATTGGTCTTCAGGATGCAGAAGTGATCTCAATTGTACTGCAATCACTGAGGCTCAAAGTCATTTCTGTAACCTGAGGGCCAATCATTTATCCATAATAGTCCCACATCTGCAGTTAATGTGTCTTATAGTTGAATTTTTAAAACAGGAAACATTTGCACCATTCTGAATCACGTACATCCTTATCGCAGAGTGGTCAATAGTTTTGTTTGACTGCCTTTTAAAACCAGTCGTCTGTGCTCCATATCTGCTGCTATCGATCATCAAAATAGCAGTAGAATGTACTTTCACACACAGCAATTTATTCTTCAGAAATGTCCTGAAATCAAACCTCCAAGTTATAAAACACAGAGGTGTTAGTGCAGCTGCTACCCTTGTATTTCTAATTGTGGGAGGCTTTGGGGTTTGGAGGTGCAAGCCAAGAGCCTTAAGTACATGACTAATTGCAGGTATGCAGCCAAGGCATGCTGGTGGTGCTGGCTATACTTTGACAAATGCATGACATGTCAATCAAGCAACTGCTTCGTCATGATTGACGTCAAATGTTTAAGTACTGCTATGGGTAAGTCTGTGTAGACAGTATTCCATCACACTGCTGCTCACATGTACCATGCAAGAGGCTGGAGAGATAAGGTGCCAAGTCATTCAATTATGAATTTTTAAAATTTATTCACAGGATATGAGCATTGCTGATTGGGTCAGCATTTATTCCCCATCTCTAGTTGCCCTCAAGATGGTAGTGGTGAACGGTCTTCTTGAACCACTGCAGTCCATTTGGTATAAATAGACAAATAATGCCACTCGAGATAAAATTCCATGATGCTCACCCACTGATGTTAAAGGGAAGGTAATATTTTTCAGAGTCTGGATAGTTAGTGGAAACTCAGATTCTGATCTCCTCTGATAACCATGGCATTTGTGTGGCTGGCCTAGATTGTGATCAATATTAATGCTCAAATTATTGAAAGCAGAGCTTCAACAATATTAATGCCACCGATTGTATGGGGATCTATTAACACAACTGGTTGGATAACTTATTTGTGATGCAGTGACAATAATGGCACAGGATTAATTTCTATACTGGCTGAGATCACCATAAATGCTTTGCCTTTCCAATTTAATCCCTCACCCGAAATCTGGTGATTTCGTATTAAATGCACCACCAATCATCTTTCTCTGAGAGTGCAACATAAGCATTTGGCACTATGGTGTATTCTATTTTCAATGCTGCTGAATGTCAAACAGAGGGTGATGTTGGCCTATCTTGTTAGTCACGATTGCTGCTTGATACTCATGTAGCCCACAGCTCTGCAAATATTCCTAAACTGGAGAAAACAAAGAGCAAACTGTGGTAGGCAGAGTATATTTCAGTTTTAATCGCATTATCCTATTGTACTTGCATTTTGAAACATATGGTTTAACCATTTGTGAGAACCAGTTTGAGTATGTACAGGTTATGCCTAGAAATGATAAATATCTATCTGTTTAGCCACTGATGCAGCAGAACCATTCAGCATGTTCTCATCAACTTCACATCACATCCTAATACAGGATGTGAAAGGCAAAATCAAACTCACTTGTACCTATTATCTTTCCTTCCATGCTCATATTTTCCTACTTGAGTTTTTGCCTCTCTGTCTTCCACCTCTTGTCACTCTCCCATATCCTTCCTCACCAAATGCAAATTAAAATGAATAGAGAATTGATTTTACAAAAAAAATATCACACTCAGAATTAGTCTTTTATATTTAAAATAAATATTTATTAGTGATTTCAATATATTCCACATGCATCCCACGTTAAACTCTTGTACAATTTCTTTTAGCATACATTCCATATACATGAACCGTCATACACTTTCAGTAAATAAATGTATGGTAACATAATGTATCAAGTACAAATTAGAAAAAGCTTTCAGCACTAGTATTTTGCATCCCAACCCCAGTTACTGCACCTATTCAAGATTAGAAATAAATTCAAGATTATCAAATGAAATTAAATACTTAAAGCTTATAAAATACAGTGTAGGACCACCCCATACCAGTTTGTAGCACTCAGAAAGATGCCCTCAAATCTTTCTATTTAAAACTTAATGACAAAATGATTTTTCCTCTTAAAATGTAGTGGACTGAATATTTCAGAGATATTAAAGGTGATGTGATTACAAACAGTAGTAAAGGTACATTTGTCAATTCAAGTTTGCCATGTTAAACATTTATTGCACAGGGAATACCTCATAGAGGTCAGTGCTCCAAGGAGGAAATGATAACAAATTTCCATAGTGTTACAGCACATGTAGCTGACTTAAACTTTAACGAAAAGTGGAATTTCAAGTTTCAACCTTACTATGTACGTAAGAGGTAAATGTCTAATAGAAAGACACCAACAAATATTAGAACAAATTTAAATCTTTTACAATGATACACCCATTACATTTGAGTTAACCATTTTAAAACAATTTTAGCTCGGTGAAGCACAATCAAATACCAAAAATTGAGTTTAGATTTTGCATACAAGGTATTCTGAAAGATAACTAGATAAAAGCAGCCCATCTCAGTAGCAGTAGCATTTTGTGAAGCACTGGATATCTACGTTGGTGCATTCAAATGGCAAGTTCCACCAGTACGAATTCCAAGAGGCATAAATTAAACTGTTCACCTGTGCTGGAGGCTGCCTCTTTTGAACCCAGGCCACAATAAAAAAACATCCTTGACTAAAAGAAAATTAAAACAGGTTATACTTAAGTGGAACATGAAATGGGTACAATAGGGCAGTCAGTAACTAAAATTCACTTTGCACGTTTTTCAAGCAATATTTTTCATCATCATTCACAAATTTGGATCTTTGTATATATGCTTTCTTAGATTCAGTAGCCTTAATTACTTCCTTAAACAGTCGTGCAGAAATTTTTCTCACACTGACATAACCTGCTTGAACAGGACCGCAACTTAGAACAGCATCAAGTTTTTTTCCCAGTCTCTCAGATGTAAATCAAGTAAACACTTGACTTCACAATGAATGATGACAGATAAATGAGAGGCAATACAGGCAAGGGAGTACTTGATGAAGGCTAGGATCCTGGGAAGAACTGTGGATCAGAGGGAAACAAAAACTGAAATTGCTGCAAAAACCCAGCAGAAATGGCAGAATCTGAGGAGAGAAAGCAGAGTTACCGTTGAAGGTCCAGTGACGTTTCTTCAGAACTGATTGTAGTTAGGAAAAGGTTGGCATATATGCCGAAGATGGGGTGGTGGGGTGTTGGTGGTGGGAGAAAGAGAAGGAGAAAAACAGTTGAGCAGACAAAAAGAATGGGTAAAGGTCAGTTTGGGAGAATGAATAGCTGCCAATGGGGATCATTAATAGCTGACAATGGGTTGTTTGAGGTAGCATTCCCTATGATGACAAGGCCTGGTGTGTGGGGGTTGGGGTAGGGACATGGGACAAGGTGCTCAGGCCCTAAAATTATTGAACTCCACACTGAGTCCTGAAGTCTGCAGGGTTCCCAAGCAGAAAATGAGGTCTTTCAGCTTGCACTGAGCTTTGCTGGCGCACTGCAGCAAGTCTGAGACAGGGATGTTGGCCAGGGAACAGGGTGGTGCATTAAAGTGGCAGGCAACAGGAAGCTCAGTCTTTTTTATGACAAAACATAGATGTTCTGCAAAACGGTCGCCCAGTCTTCGCTTTGACGTCCCAGTGTAGAGGAGACCACATTGTGAGCAACTAATGCAGTAGACTAGATTGAGTGAAGTGCAGGTAAATTGTTGCTTCACCTGGAAGATATATCTGGAGCCTCAGATAGTGAGGAAGGAGGAAGTAAATGGGCAGGTGTTACACTTTCTGCGATTGTGTGGGAAGGTGCCATAAGGAGTATAGGGAGGGGTTGGGAGTGGAGAAAGAATGGTATGTTAGCTTTGCTCTCCTTCCATAGATGATGCCAGATGTGGTGAGATTTTCCAGCAATTTCTGTCTTTGTTTCTAAATTCCAGCATCCACAGTTCTTCGGGTTTTTTTTGTTTAGGGACTTTGGTGTGTATGTATGCTGGGCCCTTACGTTATTGGGACAATTAGATGAAGTAGTTAAATAGGCATATAGGGTACTTGCCTTTATTATATAAGGCAGAGAGTTTAGGAACAGGGAATTTAACATTAGACACCAATCACAAAGAGGAATCCCTTTGTAAGAAAAACCGAGAAGAGACTGCATACAGGTTGCCTGTGATTAATTGAACGTTCTAAGATACAGTATACAAACACTATAGTTTTTATTTTGGTTGAATGAATCAGATTTCCAAAAATGAGTGCTTTTCTCATTCATTTAGAAACTTCCTGCAAGGAGGCCGTATCTTTTGCAAAAATAAAGCAAAACACGGTAGATGCAGTTTTTGGTATTTCAACATTTCATAAGACATCAAGAACTATGAAGGACCTTTTACAATGGCCCTAACCCTTAGACACAAATTACAGAATAATGTGACCTACTACTTTCTCTATATTGACAATGTTATCATCCAAGTCCACACAATGGTTGCTTAATCTTTGTATTCCTTTTTATCATCAACACACAATAAGTTGTTCAGGGCAGTTAGCTGCTAGTGAAAATGCTCACAGACTAAAGGAAAGAGGATCTTAAACATTTCAAATCTTACTAATGATGAATTTTAAGACTGAAATACAAACATGAAGGAATTTCATAAAATTGCTTTCTAGATAATTTGACACAACTTTGAGTAAAAGAGGAAGGCCAGATTTCAGAAAAGAAAATTATTAAACAGACTTTCTTTCTCTTTGCCAGCACAATAGTTTGAGTTAGCAATAGTTACTCACCAGAGTTACAGTTACAACTCTTCCCTTTGCCCAACAGCAGACCTACTAGTTGGAGATATCGCAGCTAGAAGTCCATCCATAATCTCCCGCCTTATTTCTCCAGCAAGTGATTCTTTTATCTGATGGTGACAGAATTACAGCAATTGTAAAAGTACAGCAATTATTAAAAGTAAAAGCAAACAAGACGTGTAATCTCTTCTAGGCAAATATTTTCAGTCAATTAATTTAATAACCTCTTTATGATGTTTACATGGCAGGATTTAGACTTTTCTAGGAATTGTGTACTACATTTCTCTTATGTTCTTGGTCAATGCTGATGTTATTCTCACGCCTAAGGATCATTACTTTTCTATTTGTAAGACAGATTTGAAACTAAATGTTCATTTTTAACCCAATTGGGGCCATTTTGCAAGTGGAAAATGGAAACATTACACAATTTTCCACATCCTGCTTTTATCAAATTATTTAGTGCCTCCAAAAAAAATTAATGATGGGATTCAGAATGTGTCACACTGTTTAGTTTGCGAATCAGATATTCTGCTGAAAGGCTATGAGCCTTATTGCTGCTGTATATTTAAATATATGCCAATTTTCTGAAGCTTAGGGTTTCTATGATAATAAACCAGGACTAATCATAAAATGGGACAGTGATATGAGATCATGCAACTAACAATTCAGTTAATGAAGGCCTTTCCTTAAGTAAACATAACCACTCAATGGATTTAAACATTAATTCTTATTCTAAATATTAAATATTTAGCAATTCATTTATCAGTGTAAAAATAGCTAAAAGGTAAGTTTGAAAGGGACATAAATTTTCCTTTAGCATGTCAAAGAATAGTGGAACAATAATATACTCATTTAGAACTCCAGCCAAATTAAACAACATCCTGAATACTGTATCCCATTTTGCTCATTTGGTCACAAGGGAACTATTCAAGATCTGGAGGCATGATGAAGAAAGGCCACAGGAATGATCTAGCCTAAGGGCATGATTTTGACAGGTAACATCTCTTTATCTTTTTATAAAAAGGCAACTGATGGAATAGCAGGGGAACATTTAATACAACGATACAAGATACTAAGTGACACAGCAAAAACAAAAGTCAAACCTCCAGCAAAACTTTGAAATTAGTTGAGGAGGTAGGTCAAGGTTATCATATCAAAGCACTGAAGAGCTAAGTGAATGAAAACGTTTCATCACCAGTATTAATCCTGAGAATTTAAAAAGCTTTGTCAAGTTGAATTACCAATTCATTGCCAGTTTGACAACGTGTAGAAAAAATATATTGTATCTACGAAATAGTTCGTTGCTGAGTCATACTGGATTTTATTCCAATCTAAACCTAGTTTCTATGTTGCACAAGGTAACTTACATTTGGTAACTGATAATTTTTCATAAACTGTATTCTTAAAAATATATTCTAACCATTGGCTCTAAACATTGATTTAATAGTTCTTAGGTAGATCGAAAGTGCAACAACTGAATACTTTACAAATTTGTCTTTTATATCTTTTCACGGGTTATCTCTGGAGTCTTATTAAGAATGATTTCAGATGGCCTTATGGAGATAGGCTTTCTGAAAGCCAAAAAATAAAAATCTTTTACAAATCTGAATTAATATAATAAAGGTTGTTGGTCTGGTAAAGGCAGGTTAACCCTAAGGTTTCCCCTGGCTGTTTGTGTAGTCAGCACCATCACTAGGTAGAGATCCACACGCCCACCAACAAAAATCACAATATCTATCGTGCACAGACACTAGTAAACAAGTTCACAATTTGGAATTCACTACTGAACAGCTAGCTCCATTTACCAGAACTATCAACTGAAAGCAGCTTTATTCTGAAGTTAAGTCAAGATTAACTCTAAGATTGAAATGATAATCTATGGTAAACAGTGTAAGTTAACAATGAAAAAAAAATTGATGTGCGATTCTTTTAAGTACTTCAACATGGAACAAAAAAACTCATCACATCATATGTACACCACATATAGTGGAGCAACACCTTTCAATGTTAGAAAAGTTACTATTTATTGGTAGGAAATTTCACCCCCGTGTTACACAAGTCACTTGGAAATGTAAAGCCATGCATGCAAAGATAGCTTTGCAACAGACAATGACAGATGTCATTTCCCCACAGACATTATTCTAAACAGATCCATTTCTCATCACCCTGTCCAAGTTTGTCTGAGCTATCCTCGCCCCTAATCAGAATAAGCATTTACAGGTCTCCAAAGAGGAATTCTGTAATTCAAAATTAAAGCATCAAGTCAGTAAAAATGTTAATTCAAGACAAATTAAATGACCATTGGAAGCGACGACTTGTGTTTAACCAATAACCTGCCATTTAAATTTGAACACTAGATTTGTTATTTCAACTGTATCACGGCACAACTTTAAAATGACCAAATGCTATTTAGAGTTTTCACAACGTTTATATTCAGCTCAACAACACATTGGAACATTCACATTGTAAAATGGGCTGATTTCAACCTTCTGAAGAATCATAGATAAGATGATAAAGAATTATGAATGTTATTGAACTCAAACGCAAGGCTTTGCAGAACATGAGAACCCCCAGTGAATCTGCTCCCCACCGTTCCCTCACCACCACCACCACCACTCTCCCGCACCCCCCCCTTGCCAAAACATAATGGCTACCTAACCAAACTGAATTTATACTTTAAGTTCAAGCTCAACAAATTTTTCAACTATATTTTTGTGTATGTCTATGTATCCATGTATTTATGATATCCTCTCCATTTCCTGTCATTGGGGAGGGGTGGGGTGAGGGGGCACGGAGTGCAATGGCCTTGTGGAATTACTGCTGGACTGTTAATCTGGGGATTAGAGTTAGAATCCTGTCTCAGCTGACAGTGGAATTTGAATTCAATTCTTAAAAAATCTGAAATCATTTTCACAAACCTATTGCCAATTGGTCGGAAAAATCCAACCTGCTAAGAATTCAGAAAATTTACAGCCCAAGAACCTTTGACCCTCCAAGCCTGAGCCGATCCAAATCCACTGTCTAAACCTGTCACTCAATTCCTAAGCATCTGTATCCCTCTGCTCCGCACCTACTCATGCACTTGTCCATAGAGTCACAGATATCTACTGTGTCTGCACCTCTGCTGGCAACGCGTTCCAGACACCCACCACCCTCTGTGTAAAGTACTTGCCGTATGTATCCCCCTTAAACTTTTCACCTATCATCTTGAAAGTGTGACCTCTTGTTATTGAATCCTTCATCCTGGGAAAAAGCTTATTTCTATCCACCCTGTCTATACCTCTCATAAGTTTGTAGACCTCAATCAGGACCCCCTCACTCTCCTTTTTTCTAATGAAAACAAACCTAACCTACTCAACCTCTGTTCATAGCTAGCACCTTCCATACCAGGCAACATCCTCATAAACCTTCTCTGCACCCTCTGCAAAGCATCCACGTCCTTTTGGTAATGTGGCGACCAGAGCTATACACAGTATTCTAAATGCGGCCGAACCAACGTCGTGTACAATTTTAACATGACCTGCCAGCTCTTATACTCAATCCCCATCTATTGAAGGCAAGCATACTATATGCCTTCTTGACCACACTATCCACCTTTGCAGCCACCTTCGGGGTACAATGGACCTGCACTCCCAGATCTCTCTGCTCATCAACTTTTCCAAAGAGATCACTAATGTCCTTTAGGGAAAGAAACTGCCATCCTTACCTGTTCTGGCCTGTATGTGACTCCACACTCCGATGCAATTTTGTTGACTCTGAACTGCCCTCTGGGCAACTAGGGATGGGCCATAAATGCTGCCTAGCCAGTGATGCCCTCATCCCATGAATGAATAATAATAATAAAAAATTCAAACTAGCCTAATACTTTTATAACATTATTTAAATCTTTTGAATTTATCCACAAATGTTAACAGACTTGGATCAATTTTAACTTATCCATACTGAATGTAATTTGCCTTTAAACTTTCAAGCAAGCACCTGTTTTATCTGCTCCATCACATGCACATATATATTATTAAAACTGATAAATGCAATGTACTAACAAATGCTTTGCAAACAATTCAATGGGATTGTCATAGAGATGTACAGCACAGAAACAGACCCTTCGTTTCAACTCGTCCATGCCGACCAGATATTCCAATTTAGTCCCACCTGCCAGCACCCGGCCCATATCCCTCCAAACCCTTCCTATATCCATCCAGGTGCCTTTTAAATGTTGCAATTGTACCAGCCTCCACCACATCCTCTGGCAGCTCAGTCCATACACGCACCACCCTCTGCGTGAAAAAGTTGCGCCTTGGGTCTCTTATCTTTCCCCTCTCACCCTAAACCTAATCCCTCTAATTTTGGACTCCCCGACCCCAGAGAAAATTTATCCTATTTATCCTATCCATGCCCCTCATGATTTTATAAACCTCTGTAAGGTCACCCCTTAGCCTCCGACGCTCCAGGGAAAACAGCTCCAGCCTGTTCAGCCTCTCCTTATAGCTTAAATCCTCCAACCCTGGCAACATCCTTGTAAATCTTTTCTGAACCCTTTCAAGTTTCACAACATCTTTTAGATAGGAAGGAGACCAGGATTGCATGCAATATTCCATAAGGGGCCTAACCAATGTCCTGTACAGTCGCAACATGAGCTCCCAACTCTTGTACTCAATATTCTGACCAATAAAGGAAAGCATTCCAAACACCTTCTTCACTATTCTATCTACCTGCGACTTCACTTTCAAGGAGCTATGCACCTGCACTCCAAGGTCTCTTTGTTTGTGAATGTTAACTGTGGCCTCTGCTGGCAACACCCATTTTGTGCTGGATTTTAAGGCACTTCTCTTCATCTGATATCATTGATTTTGAGTAAGAACCATTTGTGTGAGCTTGTGATTCCATAATCAGGACATAGGGTGAAACTGAAAACATCATATTTTCGTTTTAGCTCCAAATCATCACCAGTTTGTATCTTTAACAAGTCAAATTAATATGAAGGCAAGCACTGCACTTTTTCCTAAGAAATAAATATGAATAAACCTTTTATAATAAAACTATGTCCATTTTTGAACAGCTTACCTTTTCCCCCTTAGGTTACGAGAGATAATTACTTTCAGTGCCATTTGCTTCATCTTATTTCAACTTGATCAGAAGATGTATTTTGGCGAGACGACACAAGCTAAAATATTCCATCTGCTGGAATCTCACCATTTATATTTATAACTGACCTATTTTCCACAGCAAGCATGGTAGGATCTTGAGTGGGGAAAGTAGGAGTCATTGGTCTGGAGCAGAATAAGTCAGGAAATAGGAGAAGTGGGGGAGGTGAGGTTGTCAGGTTTGGAGGGGATGTGGGTATTGAGTCCTGGGGTTGTTTGCGGTCTGTGGAAGGTGTAGTTGTGGGTGTGTGAGCTAAGAATGAAATCAATTGAATAACTCCACAGGAGTTAGACTGTGTGTTTAATAGTCTTACATTTCCTGAGTAACTGTTTACTTCATTTCATTGTAACCCTTCAAATTCTCTAATTTAAATGAATCCATTTGAAGGCTCCTGGGTGTGTGGGAATTAGCAGAATGTTCTATTTCCCAGGCAATTTCTTCAGAGTGTGCAGAGACCCTTGCAAAACTCCCATCAATGCTAGAATTACAAGTGTCTGGCCAGCAGAAAATAAAGACAAAAGAATTTATTTGACTGAAATGCAATGCACAGTTCACCAAATAGATACACGTTCTGCTTGTTTAATTTTCATCGGTAGTTAACAGAGATTTTAGAATATCATTTGCAATCTGCACAGAAGCAATGAAAGATTTCTGAACTTAAACCCCCTCAAGATCCAATCAAAATTACCCAACTGACGTTTTTGAGGTGCAAGGAAAACTATTGCCCCAGTGGTTACTGAGGTGAGCATGGATTTACAAGAAGTGGGACATTCCCAAGCTTCACAGGACCACTTACTGCTACAGCCTTCAGTACCTCAACAGATTCCAGTACATTTAAATCACTGACCTCTTGCAGAACGTTTTGAAATTCTGGATGATCCAAAATGTTGCTTTGTGCTTCTTTAGCAATAGGGACTGCTGTAGCTCCAGTCAGTTCAGGCATCTCACTTCCTGACTTCAGTTGCACAGATCCTGGTGACGACCCGTCTTCTGTAACCTGCTTTCCCTGTCCAACTCGGGCAGGGAGCGAGGGAGTCAGCATAACTGAAGAACGATAAACCTGCTTGCTTTGCGATGACGAGGTAGCTGGGGTTGCTGATTTTTCAGAGTGTACAGTAGAGCTTGGTGCACCTTGATAATTGTGACCCAGAGACCTTGAATATTTAGGCATCTGGCCTGGGCTCGAACAACGCGAAGTTGAGTCTAAGTTAGTGCAGGGTGTAGAGTAGGATTGCGGGTAATCACATTCATCTTCAGAGAACCCTAGTTCAGATCGAAGGTAAGACTGTTCCCTCAAAAGCTCATTTACCTGGATTTAAACAAAAATTAACAATAAATCAGTGACAGAATATTATACAGAAAATAATATATTACTGGAAATTTCCACCTTTCAACAGGAGAGAACAAGCTTATTTGGTGCAAATTTTATTTTCTATTTTACCTGTGTCATTTAGTGCTAAGTAAGGTACTATATATGTAAACATGGATAAACTAAAAATATCACTTTGCTTAAATCAGTTAAAATCATTACAATGGTAAGCATTCCCAGATTATTACTATGGAAATATGATTGGAGCAGATGAGAGTAAATATATATATGTATTTTGTGTGTGTGGTGTGTATAAACTTATTACTTTACAACAAAGAAAACTAAAGCTTCCAACTTATTCTGAATTAGAATACATAAGTCTAGTGTAAAACTATTTTCCATATTCATTCATGGGCCAGTTAGGAATGCTCTTGAAGCATTAGTAATTTAAAATCAGTGCTTTAAAATGTTTCCTTATTTCAAGACTGACTTCAATATTCATTGTTCCTACACCATACATAGTTCAGATCTGTTTTACAGAACATTGAGGTATCAGAGTGAGAATGATAAAACCCACATTCAGCTCTTTTCTTGCATTCATTAGCATGATCCTCTATCGTTAGTACGTTGTGGCCGGGAATTTGTTACAATATCAGCAAAGAAATAAGAGTTGGCTATTCAGCCCCTCAAGCTTGCTCCTCCATCCTACAAGATCATGACTGATCTGCCCCAAGCCTCAAGTTCTCTTTCATGCCAGTTCCTTTTCGGCCTCACCTCCTTAATTTTTCAAAAGGACCTTAAACAACCTAGTCTCCACAACTCTTTGGGTAGAAAATTCCAGATATTCACTACCTGAGAGAAGAAATTCTTTTGCATCTCAGTTTAAAAAAAAAGTGTCATGATGTGATTAGCAATTTTTAATAAATGACTACTTGCGTTCTTGATCAATACAATTGAAAGATTGAATCTTACAGCATAGAAGGCAATCATTTGGTCAATTGTGCCTATGCTGGCCATTAGAAAGAGAATTATCAAATTAGTTCTGCTCTTCCTGTTACTAACTAGTCATGGAGTCATAGTCCTAGAGATGTACAACAGAAAAAAAAACCCTCAGTCCACCTTGTCCAGACCAACCAGAATCTTAAATTAATCTAGTCCCATGTGCCAGCATGTGGCCCATATCCCTAAAATCCCTAACTATTCATGTACCCATCCAGATGTCTTTTTAAATGTCGTAATTGTACCAACCTCCACCACTTCCTCTGACAGCTCATTCCAGACATGCATCACCCTCTGTGTGAAAAAGTTGTCCCTTTTAAATCTTTCCCCTCTCATCATAAACCCATGCCCTCGAATTTTGGACTTCGCCAATCCAGGGAAAAGACCTTGCTTATTTGCCTTATCCATGCTCATGATTTTATAAACCGCTATAAGGTCACCCCTCAGCCTCTGATGCTCCAAGGAAAACAGCCCCAGTCTACTTCACCTCTCTCTATAGCTCAAACCCTCCAACCCTAGTAACATTCTTGAAAGAGTTCAGAAACGATTGACAAGTTTCACAACATCCTTCCTAGGAAGGAGACCAGAATTGAATGAAGTGTTCCAACAGTGGCCCAACTGACGTCCTGTACAGCCACAACATGACCTTCCACTCTGATACTCAATGCATTGATCAATGAAGGAAAGCATACCAAACACCTCCTTTACTATCCTATCTACCTGTGACTCCACTTTCAAGGAGCTATGAACCTGCACTCCAAAGTCTCTTTGTTCAGCAACACTCCCCATGACCTTATCATTAAGGGTAAACGTTCTGCCCTGATTTGCCTTTCCAGAAATGCAGCACCTCACATTTATCTAAATTCAACTCCATCTGCCATTCCTCAGCCCATTAGCTCACCTGATCAAGATCCCATTGTACTCGGGATAACCTTCTTCGCTGTCCACTACATCTCCTAATTTGGTGTCATCAGTCAAATTAGGAGCAGGATAAGGCCACACAGCCTTTTGAACTTGCTCTGCCATTTGTTAGATCATGACTGAATCTGCATTCCTGCTCACCCTCAATAATGTTTCACCCTTTGCTTATCAAGGATCTAATGACCTCTGCCTTAAAAATGTTCAAAGATTCTATCTTCACTGTTTTTTGAGGAAAACCGTTCTAAGAAATTGCTGACACACTGACCGAAAACTTTTCCTTATCGCTGCCTTAAATAGGTGCCCCTTTATTTTTAAAAAGTAACCCTTTGTTGTAGATTCCCCTACCAGAGATTTATAAAAACCCTTTCCACATCCACACCAAGACCAGTGACCATTTTTTATATTTCAACCAAGCCATGTGAACAGCAATGGGGGGCATTCAGCATCAACTTGATCAATAAGATAGCAAATATATTGAAACCATTTTTTCCAAAATGTTATTAAGTTGGTGGGCGGCACGGTGGCACAGTGGTTAGCACTGCTGCTTCACAGCGCCAGAGACCTGGGTTCAATTCCCGCCTCAGGCGACTGACTGTGTGGAGTTTGCACATTCTCCCCGTGTCTGCGTGGGTTTCCTCCCTGTGCTCCGGTTTCCTCCCACAGTCCAAAAGATGTGCAGGTTAGGGGGAATTGGCCATGCTAAATTGCCCGTAGTGTTAGGTGTAGGGGAATGGATCTGGGTGGGTTGCTCTTCGGAGGGTCGGTGTGGACTTGTTGGGCAGAAGGGCCTGTGTGGGTGGCACGGTGGCACAGTGGTTAGCACTGTTGCCTCGCAGCACCAGAGACCCGGGTTCAATTTCCGCCTCAGGCGACTGACTGTGTTGCACGTTCTCCCCGTGTCTGCGTGGGTTTCCTCCGGGTGCTCCGGTTTCCTCCCACAGTCCAAAGATGTGCAGTGCCAGGTGAATTGGCCATACTAAATTGCCCGTAGTGTTAGGTAAGGGGTAAATGTAGGGGTATGGGTGGGTTCGCTTCGGCGGGTTGGTGTGGACTTGTTGGGCCGAAGGGCCTGTTTCCACACTGTAATGTAATCTAATCTAAAATAATAGAAAATGAGCACAATATAAGTATAAAGATTTTGGGAATCTAATTGACATCATTTACTCGATTCACACAAATTCACGAGATTCAATGATACAGGGACTAAACTGCATTGCAATTGATAACAGAATGTGAAAAAGTGCTGATCCCAGCAAGTTATAAATGTAGACAGAAGTCAATCACATTGGATCGTCTACATTGATATATAGTGCATAGGAGGAAATCAGGAGTTTCCAGTTCAAAAGATTGAGTGCTGCAAAGTAGTTTATATATAATCACTGTTTGTATATAAAAATTGTTCATGGGACAATGCAATTTACATACCGGTTCCATTACATTGAGGGAGGAGGAAGACACAGTATCTATGTTATCAGCGAATGTCCCCTGAAATGTAAGAGAACAAAATCATTCAAAACATATAGCATGCAAATTCTGGTCAGCAAACATACTGCCTTTTCCAGTTCTATAGAATTTTAAAGAAAAGTGGCCACACAAGTAGATAAAGTGGTAAAGGTGGTATACGGTATGCTTGCCTTTATTAGTCAGGAATTGAGTAAAACATTCAGGATGTCATGTTGCAGCTTTATAAGGATTTGGTTTGGCCACACTTAGAGTTTGAGTTCAGTTCTGGTCGCTACATTACAGGAAGGATGTGGAGAGGATGCAGAACGATGTTTACCAGGATGCTGCCTGGACTAGAGGCTTTCAGCTATAAGGGGAGGCTAGAAAAATTCAGGGTGTGTTCTCTTGAGTGGCAAAGGCTGAGAGGACACTTGATACAAAGTTTATAAAATTATGAGATGCATAGATAAGGTTGACGGTCAGAATCTTTTTCCCCAAGAGTTGAAATGTCTAATACAAGGGGACATGCATTTAAGATGAGAGGGGGAAGTTCAAAGAACACATGAGGGGCAGTTTTTGTTTCTACATAGAGTGTGGTAGGAGACTGGGGTGGTAGTGGAGGCAGATACAACAAGGGGATTTAAGGGTCTTTTAGATAAGCACACAGATATGCAAGGAATGGAGGGACATGGACCAATGCAGGCAGAAGGGAATGGTCTAATTTGGTGTCATGTTTGGCATGACATCATGGGACACAGGGCATGTTCCTGTGCTCTACTGTTCTATGTTCTAAATTGCAAGCTAGAAGACAAAATGGTGGATTTCAAAATATCAGGTGCACTACCTTCCTTTTGTTGAAAACCTGCTTTCTAACATATTTTCCTTTATTATAAGATTACTGCTCATTAACTATGTCCCCAAAACTCTCAGCTTTTGAGAAAAGCATGCAGGATCTGCAGGGCTCGACAAGACACAAAAGAAGAGAAAAATATTTTTGAGGGAGCGAATGCTCCAGAGGTCCAGAGAAAAATGCAAAGGCCAGAAAGGCAGAGAATGCATTGCCATCAGTGCTGGTTACCCCGCAGTCATTTAATGTGTCTCCAAGACTTAAAGTGAGAATTCTACCCCAGTAATTTACCTCAGGGTCAAATCTACCAAGGTTGTGAATTGTTCGATTCGGACTCTGGAAATTGCCAAGGAGAGGGATGGAGTGTGTTATCAGGGAGAGATGGAGAATAAAATTTAGAGTAGGAATCAAGGATAATTGTTTTGGTCTTCCCATTTAACTGAAGAACATTTCTCCACTGAACCTTGGAGAAGCGGGCTAATCATTCAGAAGTAAAAACAAAAAGTGCTGGAGAAACTCAACAGGTCTGGCAGCATCGGTTGAGAAACAGAGTTAATGTTATGAGTCCAATCTAATGTTTATTTGGAATTGAAGAGACCTGTAAAATGATAGATTTAATGCTGTCAACAGATGGGAGGAGCAGCAAATGAAACAGTAGGGAAAGGTGCTCAGAGCAAATGGCAGCAGGAGTGTCAATGGTAGCAGAGAAAAGATATAGATGAAGAATGGATGTTGCTGGTAGGCATCACGAGCTCAGCAAACCCACACAAACAAGACATGGGGAGACAGGTGAGGGGATACTCAAAGTGGAGAGCAGAGTTCTTCGCCTTGAGTTATTGAACTCAATATTGAGTTCTGAAGGCTGTAAAGTGCCAGCATGAGAAATGAGATGCTGTTTCTGCAGCTTACACTGGGTTTCATTTGAACACTGCTGCAGGCCTAGGACATAAACTTTCATAAGACAACAAGATAGCATTTAAAAATGACAAGCAATTTCATTTGATTTTGATTTGATTTGATTTATATTTTGTCACGTGATACAGTGAAAAGTGTTGCCACTCTCCAACATCATCTTAAAGCTTGGAATGATAGTCTCCTGATAATTCAGGTCAGTTAGGAGCAATTAACCTATGACCTGATTAGAATCTATGAGAGCCAGGAATGGCATTGAGCATTAACAGAGGTAGTCGCAATAATTCATTTCCCAATTTCATTTGCAGGGGGTATGAAATACCAAATGGAGGGTCTGGCATTTTTCTGCCTTAGGCACAACTCCTACAAGCTCTCCCTCATTTCAAAGGATGCCAGATTTGGCCAAACGAAGGAAGAAAAAAATACATTTCAGGAAGATCAAAGTTATTTAAAATATCCATCCAGTATAGTAATTTAGAAAAAGGATCAATAGGACTAAGTGCATGTAACTCACAGAACAAGGTGGAGGATTAAACATGGTGCACTGGTTTGGGGCTTTGAGCTGTTCTTCCAGAGACAACGATCGCTCCTCCAGTTGAAATTCCAATTCTTGGAGTTCCATACGCACGCAATTCCGAAGGTTCTGCAGTTGGTCAGCTTCTTGTCTGCAACCAAAGATAAAATACTCAATCTTCTCTTTCTGCTTTAAATGCTCTTGACATATGTTACATTTCAATATTTGAGGACATTAGATATTCAGCGCTTTCATGTGGCATACTTGAAGCAATTCAGAAAGCAATGACCATACTGTCACTGCCTTATAGCTAAAGCAATGAACTATTCATCACAGTTTGCTCTCAGACACAATTCTGGATATGAAATCCAATTCAGAGCAACAATAAAATCCAGAGGATTGGCTTGACATTTTAACTGAACTGAACATTTCCACAATACTTAAAAGAAATAGAAAACTCGTACAACATTACTTTGAAGACAAAACTAAACCTAATTTCAGTAGAATGGATTGAAGGCATTTTTAAAAAAAGAAATGAATAAAATATTCAACATTGCAAAAACCCTGCAGTCTGATGACAATGACTTGAGATGATCAGCATTTCTTCTGTGAGTTACATGCACTTAGTCCTATTTTTAAACTTTTTTTTTGGGGACTCACATCTCATTCCTAATCTGTGTTCTTATATTGCATTATTATTTCTCAGTGCAGATAGGAATTAATTATCCCACTTTGCTCTTGACTCACTTAAACCTGTTGTACTGGCCCCTTTTAAGATAAATTAACTTACTCTGGGAGAAAGGTATTCACCAGGGAAACTTATTTTTAAAAATTAACCTTGTTACGACTAACCTTGGGTAAAAAAGGAAGGGGACCCAGTTCATCCCTTCTCACCTGGGTGCTTAATGATTCAAGATACTCATCTGGAATGGTAACAAATTGGGGAACCTCAACCAGCGAATGGTTGTAAGACTGTGTAAAACTAGAGACCAGAAAGCTTTTTTTAGGCATTGGATAGGTATATAGAGGATAGTGGGTTAGTGTAGGTTAGGTGGGCTTGGATCGGCGCAACATCGAGGGCCAAAGGGCCTGTACTGCGCTGTATTCTTCTATGTTCTATGTTCTAAGCTAAGGGAGCACTTTTGCATGGTTACAAATTCTTTGCTATCTCCGAGGTGTTAGAATCAAAACTGCTCAACCTCGCTCCAAAAATGTAGCACAAAAAGAGCCAAAAAAAATTTCAATGAAAACTTAATATAAAAGCATGTGAAATCTTGATCATCTGTTGCAGTTCAAAATTGTTTCTCTTCATAAGCCTGGTACATGGCCCAAGGCTGCCTTTGAAATCTGTCGTGTCCTAATTGCTAATGCTTTATTTTAGAAGATTTGGATGGGTCAATGAGAAACTGGTAGTCCTAGTCTGGTGCTTTTCACTAACTGTTCAACTACAGCCACATGCTGCACAATTATTTGGGTAACTGGCAATCTCAATGGCTTGAAGTTTCAACTGGGCTATACATTTGCTGTTCTAAGGTTGTGCCATACTGACATATTAGGAAATGGAACTATTGGAAACACAGCATGCATTACAGAGATGGTAACATTGACACCATGTGTTGATGTGCACAGGCATGAAGAATTGAACTGCCACCTTTGATGGTGCGTCTTTCTATGTTCCACCAATGAGTAGGTTTACATCATGACAAAACTGACTTTGTTGGCATGTAGGTGGTGAGTAGAAAGAGTTTGGATTTTTTGACCAGAAATCAAGCGTTGACTTTTATGTGAGTTTGACTGCTACTTAGGAATAAACCATTCTTGAAACTAATGACTGATTCACAGTAGAATTTGGAAATAGTTAAGACGACAGCTCAAAGATTCATGTACATTTTAGAGAGGAGGGGTGTGGAGATCGGGAGAAGTGCTTATGCAGTGGCTGGAGATCAATGGTGTACCTTTTAACTTACATGAAATCACCTGAATACAGAAGTTCAATGCAGGTCAGTAAAATTCATGGATCACACCAAGTTTGGTAGGACTGTTGAAGTGGAGGGGACAAATTGAGATAAGTGAAGAATTTATCAAAATAATAAGCTAGTGTAATAGGAGAAGATTAAATTGCTCATAGAGATACAGCTGGAAGAAAATACAAGTAGGATGAAAAAATAGAAAGAAACATGTTTTCGTGGGTGGAAACAGAGTCATTAGGGACAATCAAGCGACTGCTGGACATGCACATGGACAGCAGTGACTTGAGGGGTGCGTAGGTTAGGTTATTTTATCTTATTTTAGATTAGGAATAATCCTCCGCACAGCATCATGGACCAAAGGGCCTGTTCTGAGCTGTACTTTTCTATGTTCTATGTATACTACCGTATACATTCTCAAGATGTCTCAACATGCTTCACAGCTAACAAGTTATTTTTTAAACAAATGTGAATGCCCAAAAGGCAGAGATTGAATAGAGACAGGGCTGAAATTATCCATGAATAGTCTCAAATTAGCAAAACATCATCTAGCTACCATAGTAGACTGAAGCTCAATGCAGCTAAGTATAAAAGCAAGAGGAATGCTCGACTAAGTGGGCAATACTGGAGCTTGCGTTGGAAGGTGTCATGCTGAAATTATTGATTGTCCTGGTCAAACTACATCTTTGAATTATGTAACTTAGAGAAAATGCTGCAAACAGACAGGTGGTCAGGTAGCAACTGATAAGAAAACACACGTTAACATTTCAAATGCAGATCGTTCCTCAAATGGTAATCATGTCAAAGAGAGAAACAGGATTTCTTCTTGTTGAGCAGATTTGGAGGAGAAATGGCAGTGAATTAAATGTAAATGCCAAAAAAGTATTTTGCAGCCAGTCTGATCATCAGGATGTGATAGATTTTCAAACCTTGGAGGAAATACTGATAAAAGATTACACCATCAGTCCTTATAAAATATACATTAAATCTAAAGGCTTTTTAATCATAAAACCAGACAACTGAGAATTTACAAATCCATTAAGTAGACACTTTATAAAAATGAACTGACAATAGATCTGGCAACTTGAAACTGACTGTAACCAGCCTGAACACTTGCGACCTGGTTTACACTAACATTATATTTTAGTCAATGAAGATTATATATTATACTAGACATCTAGGGATATACATTTATGACAATATAACATGCAACAGACTAGGAGCCTTGTCATGAAAACACAAGAAATGGCAGGAGTAGGTCATTTGGTCAGATTGAAGCTGCTCTACAAGTCAATGATTCTGCCTGAAACAATTGCGGCCCCAACTTCACTTTCATGCCTGTCCTCCAATAACTCTAGACTCCCTTGTCTAGAAAATATCTGCTTGGCAGCCTTGATATATTCAAAGACTCCCAACTTCTACCACTCTCTTGGGGAGACAATTCTAAAGATTACAAAGCTCAGAAGAAATTCCTCATTTTCTCCTTCCTAAAGGGGAGACCCTTTACTTTGAAGAGTCACCTGGTTTTAGAATCCCAGATGAGCGGAAACATTAATCAAAACATAATTCTCCCACTTTAATCTTTGAGCCACGTGTTCAACCATCACATCTTATTTATTGTATGTCAATTTTATAATAGCTCATGTAGTGTTTTTGTTTTTTAATTAGTCCCTAGATGTTTATGAAATCATTATGACTCAGAAAGGCGCATTTGACACATCAAGTCCATGCTGATTCTTTATAGAGCAATCTAGTCAGTTCCACTCCACACCACACCCAAAACGTTCTAACCCTATCACCCAATAAGACTTTCTCCCCTTTAGTGCCTAACCAACTTCCATTCCAGCACTGCTTTAACACAATTAAATGTTTTAATACTTTTCTTCAGCATCAGAGGAACTCACTAAACACAGTTACGTGCCATTATGTATGAAGCCAAATTAGAGAACATTATAAAAAGCCCAATGTGATTTTAACCCGATGGGTCAACTCTGCCCAACAATCTGTAACGAGGTGCTACGTTTGATGAGGAACTCATCTAAAGACACACAGATTATTAGGATCAGCATGAGGCAGCTTTTAGCTTTCATTTTATTCTTGACTATTATTTAGAGTCCTTGCTTTGCAGAATGCCTGCTTTGGATGTTAAATGAGGCTTGGTTGTTAAAATTATCCTCCTTTGGCAGATCCTCTTTCTCAGTCCTACCTATGCCATTGGCAACCATTTGACAACTGGATCAGAACTTTTAGATTCCAAGTTCCACTCGCAAACCAAGGATACGGTCTCAATCTTCAAACTGTGAGGCAGCACAGCCTCTGGAACTCTCAATCTAAGCTGCATAGTATGGTATCCATTCTCCTAACTAAAGGGTCTCCCACCATTCCCCTTATACGCCCTCTCCTTGAAAGGCCAATCCTACAGCACAGTGTTGTCGTTAGTTTGTCTAACATCCCTGCAATGCATGCTCTCATGGATCTAGGAACTGTCAGTTAGCTTTCAACTTCTTTCACTTTTCAAACAGTATATCTTACTAAATGGCAGTGAAATGCAATTAATTTTATTTGATGCAATAAAAGCTTTGTTCAGTAACTCCTAATGAATTTAAATAAAATCTTCTGTGTTGTCTTCTCCAATTAAATATCTCCTACATTTCCTGCACTCAAAATGCACTACACATATTAACAGTTTTGTAGGGAGATTACCTATTTAGTATGGACTTAGGGGAAAAAAGTGTAAGTTTAAAAAAAAAATGGAATAAATGGAAAAAAATGGCAAAATATATGGAATAATATCGTACAGGTACACAAAATCCAAAATCCGAAAAGCTCCAAAATCCGAATAACTTTTTGTGAAACTTTTCTCTCATTAACAAGGTTGTTTGGCGTGCAAACAGTTAAACCAACTCCACACCCACTTGACCCACATCACTCAGACGTGACATGGGGGTGTGACATGGTAGGCGTCAATTCTGTCTCAGGGCCTGTAGCACTCACAGGTGAGTCTGCTATTTGGTAAGATTTTATAAAATTTAATGGTTAAACTGTTACTTATTCAGAAATCTAAAAAATTCCGAATTCCGAAAACCAGTTGGTCCCAAGGGTTTTGGATAAAGAATTGTGTATTTGTATTACAAAAGGAATAAATGAAAATAAAATCACTACTGATAAATGAACGGCAAGGCTTTAAATTCTCACCTCTCCTCATCAGATAAATGCTGATACACCAAAGTTTGCTGCCTCAGCATCATGAATTCCAAGTCCATCATCTGTGTTCTAAAAAAATTCAGATTCCTTCTCATTATCTGCAACTCTTGATATGTCGTCTGAAAAAAGGTTTTGAAGAAAAACTTAATGTTATAGGTGCAGTGCATTGGTTGAGATTTCGCATGAAAGTAAATTTAATGCCACCTGTCATCAAGCTAATGTGTACTTTAGCTTTTAGACATTGCTGAACACTGAGACTCTCTGATGAATTTAGACTTTGGCTTGCTAATACAGTACTGTGTATATCTTAATTCAATGCTGGTACAATGGTAAGATTTTACATTAATGCATTCCTAAATGAAATAGATCATTTGCTGAACATGTTTTGATTAAAGGAAGGCGATGCCTGTCCAATGAAGATATACTTCAGTTTAGAAGCAGAGTCATGATATCATTAATTCATGTCTTTCAAAGTATAATTACCTTTTTGTGATATTCACTAAGAGCTTTTTGTCCCCCAAAGCTCCAAAATAATGCAACAGCTTATAAAACAGTAATTAGAGCTCCTGGAATTTGAGGAAATCAGCTCCAACACCTAAAATACCTCAAAACAAAAAAGGAACAACTCTTACACCCACAATTGTTTTTCAGTCCTCCATTTTGGACGATCAAGAATCATCATGAGGGGCACGGATAGGATAAATAGTCAAGATCTTTTCCCTGAGGATGGGAAGTCCAAAACTAGAGGACATAGGTTTATGATGAGATGTGAAAGACTTAAAAGGAATCTAAGGGGCAACCTTTTCACGTTGAGGGTAGTGCATGTATGGAATGAGCTGTCAGAGGAAGTGCTGGAGGCTGGGACAATTACAACATTTAAAAGGCATCTGGATAGGTATCTGAAGAGGAAGGGTTTAGAAGGATATGGGCCAAGTGCTGGCAAATGAGACTAGACTTATTTAGGATATCTGGTCAGCATGGCCGAACTGGACCAAATGGTCTGTTCCATGCTGTACATCTTTATGAATCTGTGACTCTGAGTGTTAATAACACCAATGAACCTGGAATGAACATTTAGAACATAGAAGAATACAGCGCAGTACAGACCCTTTGGCCCTCGATGTTGCACCGATCCAAGCCCACCTAATCTACACTAGCCCACAATCCTCCATATGCCTATCCAATGCCCGCTTAAATGCCCATAAAGAGGGAGAGTCCACCACTGCTACTGGCAGGGCATTCCATGAACTCACGACTCGCTGAGTAAAGAATCTACCCCTAACATCTGTCCTACACCTACCACCCCTTAATTTAAAGCTATACCCCCTCGTAATAGCTGACTCCATACGTGGAAAAAAGTTCTCATGGTCAACCCTATCTAAACCCCTAA
>NC_057716.1:40400310-40474916 GCF_004010195.1 Chiloscyllium plagiosum
TTACTCTTACCAAAGTGAATCACCTCACACTTAGCTACATTGAACTCCATTTGCCACCTTTCTGCCCAGCTCTGCAGCTTATCTATATCCCCCTGTAACCTGACACATCCTTTCTCACTGTCAACAACTCCACCGACTTTCGTATCAACCGCAAACGTGCTCACCCAACCTTCTAGCCCCTCCTCCAGGTCATTTATAAAAATGACAAACAGCAATGGTCCCAAAACAGATCCTTGCGGAACACCGCGAGTAACTAGACTCCAAGATGAAACTTTGCCATCAACTACTACCCTCTGTCTTCTTCCAGCCAACCAATTCCTAATCCAAACCTCCAACTCACCCTCAATGCCATATCTCCGTATTTTTTGCAGTAGTCTACCATGGGGAACCTTATCAAATGCCTTACTAAAATCCATATATACCACATCTACCGCTTTCCCCTCGTTCACCTCCTTAGTCACCTTCTCAAAGAATTCAATAAGGTTTGTGAGGCACGACCTGCCCTTCACAAAACCATGCTGACTATCCTTGATCACATTATTCTTATCCAGATGTTCATAAATCCTATACTTTACAATTCTCTCGAAGACTTTGCCAACAACAGAAGTGAGACTCACCGGCCTATAGTTACTAGGGTTATCCCTACTCCCCTTCTTGAACAAGGGAACCACATTTGCTATCCTCCAGTCTTCTGGCACTATTCCTTTAGACAACGAGGACATAAAAACCAAGGCCAATGCTCTGCAATCTCCTCCCTTACTTCCCAAAGAATCCTAGGATAAATGCCATCAAGCCCAGGGGACTTATCTATTTTCACCCTTTCCAGAATTTCCAACACCTCTTTCCTACATACCTCAAGCTGTCCATTCTAATTAATTGTGACTCAGTATTCACATCCACAACAATGTCCTGTTCCTGAGTGAATACTGACGAAAAGTATTCATTCAGTGTCTCCCCAATCTCTTCAGCCTCCACACGCAACTTCCCACTACTATCCTTGACTGGACCTATTCCTACCCCAGTCATTCTTTTATTCCTGACATACCTATAGAAAGCCTTGGGGTTTTCCCTAATCCTACCAACTAAGGACTTTTCATGTCCCCTCCTTGCTGCTCTTAGCTCTCTCTTCAGAACCTTCCTGGCTATCTTATAACTCTCAATCACCCCAATTGAACCTTCACGCCTCATCTTTACATAGTCTGCCCTCTTCCATTTAACAAGGGATTCCAATTCCTTATTAAACCACGGCTCCCTCACACGACCTTTTCCTCCCTGCCTGACAGGTACATACTTATCAAGGACACTCAATAGTTGCTCCTTGAACAAGCTCCACATATCAATTGCGCCCTTATCTTGAAGCCTACTTTTCCAAGCCACGCATCCTAAGTTGTGCCTCACTGCATCATAACTTCCCTGCCCCCAGCTATAACTCTTGCCCCCAGCTATAACTCTTGCCCTGCAGTGCACACTTATCCCTCTCCATCACTAGAGTAAAAACACTGTGGAAAATCTGCCCATGAAACAAGTGAAGTGGCAAATATAATGCTCCGTCCTAAAGTTCTACTCATGTTATTTCTTCTATCAAACTGACCTCAGTAATTATTTATCTTGCAAAGTCCAAAATGTATGGGAGTACATTGATGCCATGCAATACCATTTTCAACACTAGCACTGGCTCATTTACTTTGCTTCCACAGCCAATAATAGAGGCAAAGTCAAACAAATAGCTGCAAATGGATTCTTTAGCCCCCCCCCCCCCCCAGATAAAAGTCTCCTCTTCTGACAGGTAGAATTTAAGCTGAGTTTGCACCTAATTCTCGTGTGCCCATAACACAAAACGGGAACTCTGATACAAAATGCATTCGTTTATAAATCAATTTTGTTCTGACATGACCTGGTTCCTGCAGAAGATACACTTCCCAGTGTTGCAGTAGGAAGTAGTTCTTTGCAGTTAAGATTAAGTGACTTTTCTTAAGGGTTGCAAGACCCTGCATCCAGCTCCTGTTTTGCTCAGGGAATTCAAACAAAATGTCATGGGATGGAAGGTTCACTGACAACATCTGCATTTACCACATAATCCTAGTCACCCTTCAGAAGGTCATGGTGGGACCACTTTTGTGAATCGCAGCAGTGTCTGTGATAGTGAAGTTGATAAAAGTTACATATGTTACATCAATTCCCATCAAAACACAAAAATTCACAAATCTGTGATCTTCTCACTTGTCCAATGTTTTTCTATAGTGCTGTGAAAAGAGCGTGTGTGTTTTGGCTTAGTCTAGGTATATGAATTAGAAACACAATTAAGCATTAATGCTTAAACTGAAAGCATTTCATTGAAATTTGCACTGTTGAAATGTGATTTGATAACTAGAGATCATAGCAGTTATACTGTACAACACTAATGCAACTGACACATGCCACCCACCAGCACTTTTGATACATTATAAATAAAAACATCAAAAAGTAATAGACTGTTTTGGTTTCAGAAAGCAACTTACTTCATACAATGGTAAAAGACCTAATCTTGATGAAGAACAATAAGGAAAGGGCTGATCACTCCCATGAAACATTGGGATCTGAAAACATAAGCAATTTGATTAGCAAGGAGCTTCTTGGAAAGCCAAGAGGCATATTTAAAGTATTCAGATCATGTACAGATTTAACCTTAATTATTAAGGGAAAAATTGAAGTAATCAAAAGGTAGAATATGTTTCACATTATCAATATGTCAGTGATACACTAATAGGCTGCAACCACAGATCTCGATCCCAACTTCTCTCACACAATACAAATGTGAATATGAAATAATGAACAGTTATTAATCTTTCAAATTACACATTTCAGAAATATACGTTTTGTTTGTTACCACTAGACATTGAAGTAAATGGCATTCCAATCACCTCTAGATTTATAAGATAGGCAAAGTAATCTTAATTCCTCAACTCTAAGTGAAATGATGTTTCATTACCCGTGAAAGATTCTGTACTGTGCTTCTAATCTCATGAAGGACTCCACGAAGCTGTGATTCAATAGCAGATGGAGGATTCATGGGAACGTGATGATAAGAGTGTGCCATGGGTCTCTGGGGATACAAATGTCCAAAAGGTGCTGTACATGTTGCATAAGTAGGTTCCATGAGGTTGGGAGTGCTGCACATACTCCTGGTTCTCATGTGATCATGGAGAGGTTGGCCTTGCCAGTCTGGAGGAAGTGTATGAAGAGAACAGCAAGACTGTGTCAGAGGTGAAGGCATTGGTAACGACTGTGAACTCAACCTATGTTGTGGCATTTCTTGATGTCTATTCCAAGCGAACTGTTTTTCATTCTCTCTTTTCGCAAATGGGATAAATAGTGTTGATCGGCAGGTTGACTGCTCATCTTCATCATTAGTAGGCATCTCCTCCTTTCCTTTCGGGGCAGAGTATTTGTAGGTAAAACAGGGTGAACTGCACTGTGAACCACTGTCTGGTGTTAACTGTACATTTAGTGATGACACAACTCGCACCGGACTGAGCAGTGTAGTTGGAAGTGAGCTGGACCTTTGGAAATTGGATCGCTTCATCTGTGCAAGAGGTTCATTCTTGGGTGATCTCTCTCCCTCTCGCATTATTCGATCATTTGCTTTGGTCACCGGACGTCTTGCTCTTCCTGAGCTACTTGAGACAATATAGGTTTTTGTTTTAGCTCTCTCAAGTACTGTAGTAATTTTATCTATTGACGAAGAAGAAAAACTCATTGCTTCAGCATCCTTTAGATTTAAAGCAGCAGGTTCTGAATAGCAACTCAGGACAGAATCCATGCTACTCTGCCTTTGTCCAGCTTTATGATGACCAGAGTATATAGGAATATCACCTTCACTTTCATACCTTGTGTCACTTTCTGGGTACAGTGTCATGTCACCTTGTGATGAAGATTCTTCATCAGTAAAATCCAAAGCCTTCTGTCCACCTGACTGCGCAGAATTGTCCACATCAGCAGCTTCCTTGCCATCGTTCTCAACCATTGCCCCTTGTGAATCAATCACAGCATCAGGAATTAGTTCTGCCTTCAACCCTAAAATTGTCTCCTTAAGATCCAGAGTCATGTTTTCCACCGGTGTTTGAAATGGAGTGAAAAACTGTTGGTCACAACTCTGAGGAGTTTTAAGTTCATCGATTAATGATGTGACTGTTGTCTCACTATCACAGCTATCAGCACTGCTCCCCATAGCCTGCAGGTAACCATCTGGACCCTTGGATAGACCACAAGAATTAAATGTATCATAAAAATTCAACTCAAATAATTAATTCAAATCAATCAATCAGTCACTAGTAGCTTAAATTTAAATGATTTTGTATCCAGTTAAGAAACTCAGTTTTATTTTCATCACTTCAACAAAAAGAGAAAACAGTCAATACTCGGAAATGGGTCAGTAAACATCGTACATATCGTAACTGTTTGCAGACTTCAAATGTGTCTAAAGGGCACAGATCATTTAGGAACTATGCTGCGGTAAAGGTAATTTAGTTTTCACAATAGAGTGTGAGGGTTTGAACCATTGGGTAGAAAAGAACTGTCTCGGGAACTTCTCACCACAAGGATCTCTTCAACCTTTAAATTTGTGGCAAACTAGAGTCACGTTCTCGTACATATGCTTTCCAACAAAACTCTCTATGCTGTTATTCTGCTGGCTCAAGGGAACTCTTTCCTGGAATGGAAACTGCTGCTAAAGTTATTGATCAGCTACTGATTGAAAAGAAATTGCTTCCATAGCTGAGATTTATAGAAAGAGAGGTTTCTGCTTTATTAAAATAACATTAATAGCAAAACAAAATCCATTGTTTTGCGAAATATAAACCCTCAACTAACTACAAGAGTTCTCAAAGTTGATTTTAAATCCCACCAGTGTCTTAGATATTCCCACTGTTTTACTCGATGAAAACAGCCCCTCACACAAATTATTACTTGGAACTGGTCACAAAAATATATTTAGGTCAATCATCTGTTCTGGAAATGTAATGTGTAAAATCTAATGCAGTCTTAGTATGTACACTTAGTATACAAGCCAAATGCACTGTAAAGATATTTTGAAATAAATAGTCAAAAAGTTTATTTTATTAATCTTAAATCATTTCAAGTTAAACTCCCTGCAGAAATGATTAGGGAGAAATACGACAACATGTATGAATTTACAAACAGCAACAGTGCATTAATTGATCTGCTGAAAAAATATAAAACAAGAGATTCTAGAAATAAAGCATTAAGTGCCAAGTAACAAGAGGAGAGAATAACATAAGCTCCATAGAATCCAAATATGATACCAGATATGTGTCAACATAGCATCTGAGCCACAAGGGAGGGAACAGTGAATACAGCTGTCCAATTTAAAAATCAATGTTGATTATTTGACAAATACTAGTACCTCCTCAGCTTTTAAAGTTACTGAATACATGACCTACAGCATCTGCTGGGGCTCAGTCACCAAAAAGGTCACCAGTATCCCCAGGTATATGTTTCAACTGCAGATAGAACAGATTTATTAGACATTAAAGATATTCTTAAAAGTCAACAGGACGTGCATTAGAAATCAGATATCCCCCTGACATTGTGTGGCTAATTTAGATGGGTAATTAAAGTGGATACACATTACAGATTAGGACACCTTTAGTAAACGTCATGATACTGTAGTATATTTCTTGTAATAGTAGGGCCTTAAATGTCAATAAGCAATTTGTTAAAAGATATATATAATTTCAAAAAATTGAATACTTGCAAATTTAAAAACAGAATACTGCAAGGATTGCAGATCCAAAATAAAACATACTGCACGGATACAAATCTCTCTGGTCTATTTTAAGATGTTGATTAACCTGCTATAGTTACGCAAAAAAATTGTTACTCTTTTAAATCTGAGTGTATCAGTGTACAAACTGGCAAAAAGTATCCTATATTTTGGAAAAATAGATCCTTCTATCAAGGTTATCAAAGGTTAAGTCTGCAGTTTCTCCTCTCTTCACAAATACTTTTCCTTCACTGTCCCCTTCAAAAAGTCATATAACATTCGAGAGAAAGCATATGGCCTGCTCCTGACCTCTACTGCCTATTATTTGCATTCTCCTTAAAAAAAACCTAAAATGTAACTGTTAAGAAGTAAATTTGAGCACAATTTTCTTTCATTGAAAGTAAAAATGTAATACCTGACACTGTCCAGTCATGTCAGAGGATGGATCTTCTGCAAAGCCGCTGCTATCAGAATGGGAGCTGCTGGTCCTTGTAAAATGTTCTGAAATGTACAGCAGACTTCATTAAATCTGAACCCAAATTAACATAAACACGCAGACAAAGCGTGAGCTAGAAATGGAAATGTTGCACTTAGAATTAATAATGTTAGAATGGAATGCATTGCACAAAAGTAAACTCAAACTGGTTTGAACTAGCATAACAAAGTTGCATTGACTATTCTATTGTCACTTCTAGTTTGCTGAGCATATTCATACTGTAAGCTTACATTTGCAATGAGTTGTTTTACTCATTAAGATGTTAGAGGAGAAAGTGAGGTCTGCAGGTGCTGGAGATCAGAGCTGGAAATGTGTTGCTGGAAAAGCGCAGGTCAGGCAGCATCCAGGGAACAGGAGAATCGACATTTCCTGAAGAAGGGCTTATGCCCGAAACGTCGATTCTCCTGTTCCCTGGATGCTGCCTGACCTGCTGCGCTTTTCTAGCAACACATTTCCAGCTCATTAAGATGTTAACAAAACTCATAGTTGACAACTTGAAAATCTCCCATTTATTCTTGGCATAAATAAAGTTTATACAGATTTCTCAGTCTCAAGGCAAGCCATATGAAACAAAAGCTATTCCTTCTTTGATTGATGCACATTTCATATCAGTATTGTGGTGATCAATACTTCTTTTGATCCTAATATGTAATCTATTTCCCATATTGCTTCTTGTACCAAGCAGCTTGGTATCTTCTCTTCTAGTTTAACATCCCCTCAGCGACTCCTAGCACTATCAAATCAAACAAAAAATAGCAGATTAGATTACTTTCATTCCTGAGGAGGCTTATCTAAAACTTTTGCTCCTTCAGCAGGACACAGATGGATAAATCTTGCCTCCACATTCCATAATTGATTTAGTCTTTCTCTTGGTGCTCCTCTGAACTTTAATTTCATAAATAATTTCATAATAAACTCTCATTTATTAGGAGGGACAGATTTAGATATGCTATTCAACAGCTATCACGATTTTCTCTTTTTCCTTATGAAATTACTCCCTCCACTGAAACATACCTTGCCAGAATGAGAATCTTGCACATAAGGACTAGACAATGTGCTCACAAGTTATTCTATCTTGTAGAGCATAACAGCCACGCTTGATTTATCTTCAGCTGACATCAACGCATGCACAGATTTAGTGGGTGACATTGAAAAATCATCGGAGGCAGTAATCCTAGATAAATTTCTTCTTCCTAACCTGAGGCACTAAGATTGATTGTAGCATGCTGCCAGAATCCTAATCAGACCCGCTAATTTATAAAGGACAGAGAGTGAACTTGAGGCTTGTTTGGCTTAGCTATGCATCACTTTTATCAACTGGGTCATCCGAAGAAAGGCTAAACTTTGATACAAATTAACTCTCAACTTTGCCAGAATTAACATCTGAGAAAGTAATAAAGGACAATTGCTATACAGTTGTTACATGTTTTTTGTGTTATGGAACCAAGAGAGATGTCTATTCCTTCAAATAAAATAATTCATAAAACCACAAAGTAACAGTATCTTACAAAATTATTTACCATCATTTGAAAAGCTCTGATAGGTGCAAACTAACTAGATTTTATCTTAATGGCAGCATATGTTGATTGCATTGTAAATTATTGTTATTTAACACGCTGCTATAAAGCAATTTATATTAATGTTACTTAGGACATGAGCAATTTTAAAATATTGTACCAAATAATCATGTTTTCTGATCAAAGTACAGAGAGGTGTTATCTGATTAGTTATGATCACACAGAATGGAAGGAAATCTGTCAATTATCAACCAGGTTGCAAAATCAAAATCAACTCTATGCAGCTCCAAGTTTACTTTACCTCCATCAAAAAAAATATTGTGCTGTAACTTCTGGCCCCATCTGTTAGTTTCTACGCACCAAACAAGTCATTTTCAGCACATGCATAACAGCTCTTCTATCAATGATGCATCAGTAAATCTTGTACACTTTTACAAAGGGAACCAGCAACAATTACTTTGGAACCATTTGATGAACCTAATTAGAAAATGCCCAACATTCATTCTTTAACTGTTCATCAAGAAGAATTGGAATGCAAAGATTTATTCACAAAAAAGTGTGATTAGTAAGTACATGTGATGAACACTTTATTGTAATACAATATGTAAAAAAACCTAATCTAGAAAGTCTGTTTCTACCCCAGTTTTACAATGTAAAACCTGTGCCTAAACATCCAATATGGCTGGTAACATACATTCACATTGGTAAAGGCTTTTGTATAGGGACCCAGAGCCGAAGGCTGTAACAGTCATTTTAATACTCGGCTTCTCCTGAAAATTAATTTGCAACTAACATCAGCATCCATGAATACTCTGTTATTACTGTCAGGTACTTGGCAGCCAAATCAGCCACCTTCAAAGAAAACCTGGAGGCTTCCTCCCAAAAGGCAAACTTGAAAGAAATATTAAATCAATGCCTCACTGCTGGTCACTGTTGTGATTTGAATGAGATTAGCCAGGTGGATCTCAGATTAGGACCTCCCTGATTAGACCAGGTTAACAGTGCCAATCGGGGAGTCCTGGCTGATGGATATAAACAGGAGAATCAGAGATTCTGGTCATTCACTTTGAGGGAGCTGGATCAGTGTCAAATACTCTCCAACTGTAATTCAAGGGTGACTTGGTGATGGCACATAGGCCTCTGTGAATTTATTCCAGTTACCACTTCCGATCAGCCCAGTTGCCTTGATGGATTTTACCTGCAACCTCAACTGATATCGGTGTTGGAAAATGTTAGTGCCTTTCAAGACTGTCAAATTTTGCAGGGTCTGGTAGCTGCAGCTCACTGATAATAAACAAATGAGGCCCAGCAAATCAACTTCCTGCAGTCCTGTCACTGACCTCTTTAAATACAGGCCTTTTGCTCAACACCAATATCACAACCCAATTCAACTCAACTCCATTTTTGGACTCAAATATTTTGGTGGCAAATTCTAACAACAAAAAACTTCACCAAAACTGAAAACCCCTTTAGTTTGAAACATAAAAACAAATTATCTGTTTTCACTGTAGCATCTGTCTATTATGAGACTTCATAAAAAGTGACTGCATGCTGAAAGTGCTGTGTATTACATATAAACATTGAGTAGGAAATAAGTATCTGACATGGGCTGATTCATGCTGTAAGCAATCTTGCATGTGGTTGGCCTGACCTAATCTAAAGTCAACAGGGATGTGATGTGGAACTTGAGATGTACTTAGTACACAAAGAATGCACAATCAATAAAGCAAATAAAAGCTAACCAGTAATTGCAGGACAACAAGCAAACCCCAGATCTGAAAACATCACTTCCTTGACACTCAGTGATTATAAAGGCTATAGTGTACTTAGACACTTTTAGAGCTTCTTGTTAATATGTGATTTCCTGCTGTTTAAGTTTACTGACTGTTTAGAGATAAAGGAACTGCACCTTCAATCCTAGGCATGAAATCCCTTTTGAATGAGTGAAATTTCTGCTCATATAGACTTGAGCATCCCATTGTAAAATTTCTGCCAATGGCACATGAGCAATCTAAGCACAAACTATGCTCAAAACTTTTCTGCTCAAACTCATTTATATAATCATAAATATAAAAGTCTATCTTGAACCAGATTTTTCAGGACTTATTTTTCCCTTTTTGTTTGTTTTCTGCATTTAAACATATAAATACTTTTAAGCTTGATAACTGTTTTGTCAATGCAGATGAAATGTGCTTACCTCAAAAAAACATTTTTAACAAATATCTAATCTATCACTTGTTAATACAATAAAAATAACTAAAAAGTGAACCACAACAATATATTGGCTTCAATATAGAGTGTGTGGTCAGTTTTAGTAAATAAATACTTTGCTGATATTCAAGAACTATTTAAAAAAGGTACACATTATTACTCTTGCAACTATAAATTAACCATGCTTTTAAGAACTTCCTCAGAGGCCCGATACAGTTTAATTCATGCAAACTCAGTGTGCTGATTAATTGAATTTGTTTCTGTGGCCAGATTCCAGAGATATACTTCTTAAAACAAAGTAAAAGGTTGCAGAAAAGGTCAAAGTCAAGTTTTGCTTGATAATATCCAAGAAATGCCTTGTGACACTTGCCATTAAAGGAACCATATAAACACAAGTTGTTGTAAATCTTTTTCAATATTCACAGAAGAGATTGACTCAGTCATGAGCTGGACATATACAGGAAAGGGAAAAGGCCACTCAGTTCCTTCAGCCTACTTTGTCATTCAATTAGATCATGGTTGAAAGAGGGCCTTATGGTGCACTGGTAGTATCACTAACTTTGGACCAAAAGCTCTGGATTAGAGTCCCACTTGCCCCTGAGATCGCTGTAACACTATATTCTGCATTCTCTTCACTTACCCTGATATACGTGTGTAAGGTATGATTTGTCTGGTTAGCATGCAAAACAATACTTTTTGCTGTATTCCAGTACATGTGACAATAATAAATAAAATCAAATCATAACATATCCAAGCACATTGATTGAAAAATTCTCAACTCTTTTAGTTTTCGTATGGAAGGGCAAAATGTGACAGCACAGGCTTGGAGTACAGACAGGCCAGTTCCTTTACCATATTGTTCTTTATTCTATTTACCTGCCTTCTCTCACCGTCCCTCAATGTATCTAGTTAATTAAGGTCTGTGGATCTCGGTCTTGAAAATTGCAATAACACCAACATTCACAGCATTTAAAGAGATTGAATTCTAGATTTCAAAACCCTATATGAAAAAGTATTCTGATTTCAGTTCTGTATGACCAAATTTTTATTTGAGGATTATGCCCCTTGTTATAGGTTCTATCACTAGAGGAATTAGGTCCTAAATTAAATTCACATTTTTAGGCATAATTGACACAATCCAGCTTAATAATGGGTGATTATAGTGGCCTGACTGTCACCCAGTCAGTGCGAGAATCAGTGCAAAAAGGATTTTGTTAACTGATGACTCCTAGTGGAAAATATACGTATGAGCATTGTGTGAGAGCAATGAGTTTGGCTGACACTGCTCGAGATAGAATAAGCCTTTGTTGAGATGTGCATATAAATATGGTCTCATTACATGAGTTGCATGAGGAATTTCAGGGCCCCTTAGAAATACATTTCACCACTAATCAGGGGTTTGAGATACGGAGAGGAGACAGTTTGCAGATCAACAACTTTTAGTGAAATTAATAGAGACCATCATTGATGAGAAGGATATCGAACTAGGGAGAAGAATTGGCGGATATAGCATTCCTCTCTACCAATACCCCACAATAGAAGTTTGGAGTCCAGCAGCTTAGATCACTTAACATTTCTTTGAGGAATTCAGGTAGCACAGGAATTGTCTATGTTGAAGATTAAGAAGTTGGAATTCCTTGCAAGTTTACAAATTGATATACACCAACTCTTCTCATATTGTGACAAAATCAGACATACAGTTGAAAATCCTTGCTACAAATATCAACAAACAGTAAAAAACTTTTAAAAAGCAGTTTATTTCTGAAAACCTCTATTTTAAAACGACCGAAAGCACTTTTATACATTTCCCCCCAAGATTCAGTTAAAACAAGTTCAATGTTTGGAGGCAGGTGCAAATTGAATATTACATTTAAAATAGATTGCTCTCATAGTTTAAAAGTATTTTCAATATTTTAATCATTTCTACATAAGCTATGCCTTTTCTCATAAATGGTAACTACTGTGCTGTGCAATTCTTTGTTTTCATCAAGTGGTGTCAGTATCCACAAGGCTATTGAGACTAAGGGAACATTCATTTGATCAAGGTTTGGTAAACTTTGCAGCCTCCACCACCTCCTCTGGCAGCTCATTACACACACACACACACACACACCACCCTTTGTGAAAAATGTGTCCCTTAGATCTCCTATAATTTTTCCCCTCTCACCCTAAACTTATGCCCTCTGGTTCTGGACTTCACCACCCAGAGAAAATACCTTGTCTATTTATCCTATCCATGCCCCTCATGATTTTATAAACTTCTTTAACGTCACCCCTCAGCCTCCGACACTCCAGGGAAAATAGCCCCAGCCTATTCAGCCTCTCCCTATAGCTCAAATCCTCCAACCCTGGCAACATCCTTGTAAATCTTTTCTGAACCTTTTAAGTTTCACAACATCCTTTCTATAGGAGGGTTGCACACAACAATTCCAAAAGTGGCCTAACCAACATCCTGTACAGCCACATGACCTCCCCAACTCCTATACTCAATGCTCTGACCAATAAAGCAAAGCATACCAAACGCCTTCTTCACTATCCTATCTACCTGCGACTCAACTTTCAAGGAATATAAACATGCACTCCAAGGTCTCTTTGTTCACCAACACTCTCCAGGACCTCACCAATAAATGTATAAGTCCAGCCCTGATTTGCCTTTTCAAAGTGCAGCACCTCACATTTATCTAAATTCAACTCCATCCGCCACTCCTTAGCCCATTGGCCCAACTGATCAAGATCCCATTGTACTCTGGAGATATAGTGGACAGCAAAGAATGTTACCTCAATTTTGGTGCCATCTGCAAACTTACTAACTATATCTCCTATGTTCATAGATATACAGAATTCCTGTGCAATTATCCCAGAAATAATTATTTGTGGGCGGCACGGTGGCACAGTGGTTAGCACTGCTGCCTCACAGCGCCAGAGACCCAGGTTCAATTCCCGCCTCAGGCGACTGACTGTGTGGAGTTTGCACATTCTCCCCATGTCTGCGTGGGTTTCCTCCGGGTGCTCCGGTTTCCTCCCACAGTCCAAAAATGTGCAGGTTAGGTGAATTGGCCATGCTAAATTGCCCGTAGTGTTAGGGGCAGGGGTAAATGTAGGAGAATGGGTCTGGGTGGGTTGCGCTTCGGCGGGTCGGTGTGGACTCGTTGGGCCGAAGGGTCTGTTTCCACACTGTGAGTAATCTAATCTATCAAGTCAAAATGTAATCCTGAGCTAGAATTACTTAAGAACTAGCTACTTTTCACTTAAAACTGTAAAATTATAGATGGCAGTGGCGGTTTGCAGATGGCGATTTGCTTTCATCATTTAAAATCCTTCTTAGCAAAGCAATAAGGAACTAATAGTTAATTTTTTTCTAAAAATTGGGAGTACCTAAATGGTAGAGGATTAATGACAAATGCTAATTTTAACTACTGTTTCAATCAGTTTCTATTTGCAACTGATACTAATATGCATGAACCGCTTACACATTTAAACTTATTTTAAATTAAAGCTTTAAGTCAATATCTTCCCTCGAAAAATCAGGATACACACATTGAAGCACAATCCTAAAATAAATGAGCGACAGCAAAGGGTCACTCAAACCCCACAAAGCTAACTGCTACTAGATGATGCAATGTTCTAGGGTAGGAAAACATCAACCTGCACAAGATTATTGGCAGATTACAGTAGATATAGAATTTCATGCCAATTATCAGATCATTTCTGAAAAGGTTTAAGCAATTATATCACTAAACAAGAATACCTTTGTATTAATGTCAACAAATCTCAAGGTTACACAACATACTGAGAGGTGCTATCATTGCAGACAATGGCTAAAGTAATAATTCAATTTCTGGTATCAATTCTTTAATTTTTATCAAAGGTTCTTGTGAAGAAAAAGAACCATTCAAAGTTTGTGAGAAGATTTGTAGCTCGGGTACTCGTTGTTGTGGTTCTGTTCGCCGAGCTGGAAGTTTTTGTTGCAAACGTTTATGAACTATGAAAGCAACCACCCCAATACACACAAACGAAGTTGCATCAAGACACTATTCAAAAGGGCCACAACACACTGCAGCACACCAGAACTGCAAAAAGAGGAAGAGGAACACCTATACAAGGTATTCGCCAAAAACGGATATCCTCGCAATTTCATCAACAAATGCCTAAGGGAAAGACAATGGAACGAGGACATGCCGCAACCCAAAGGACTAGCCACACTACCATACATCAAGAACATCTCTGAAATGACAGCCAGACTACTGCGACCACTAGGACTTATAACAGCACACAAACCAACAGCCACACTCAGACAACAACTCACCGGAACGAAGGACCCGATACCCAGCATGAGCAAAACTAACGTAATGTACAAAATCCCATGCAAGAACTGCTCAAAACACTATATAGGACAAACAGGAAGACAACTAACGATCCGCATCCATGAACATCAACTACCCACGAAACGACACGACCAGCTATCCCTAGTAGCCACACACGCAGACGACAAGCAACATGAATTTGACTGGGACAACACTACCATTATAGGGCAAGCCAAACAAAGAACAGCCAGAGAATTCCTAGAAGCATGGCACTCATCCACAAACTCCATCAACAAATACAACGACCTGGACCCAATATACCAGCCACTTCAGCGGACAGCTGAAACTGACAACCGGAAGCGGCAGGGACAGGCCACTATAAATGCCGGAGGAAACACCACAGAAGCGCTTCACAGGAGGCTCCCAAGCACTGAGGATGTCACCTAGACAGGGGACGAAACGTTTGCCACAAAAACTTCCAGCTCGGCGAGCAGAACCACAACAAGGAAACATATTCATACTTCCGGCTTCTAGCAGGAGTAAAACGTAGTGATAGTTAACGTAGTGCCAGACATCATTTATCAAAATCATGTGACTGCGATAAATGTGGAGATTTACTTTCTCACATTTATGCTGTTGACATCTAGCTTGACCTCATTAATACCCCTCAACTCCTTCCACTGGTGCTAAAATTATCAAGTTGCTTACCTAATATCAAGCACTTGATGGGTAGCAATTTCTTCTAACTAAGTATTGGGAAGAGTAAAGCCTCACTGTTTAGTCACCTGTCCAAACTCTGTTCTCTATTTTAACCTCTGCGAAAATGCCCAACTTCGCCCACACCCAGCTTACCTCCTTCAGAAACCCTCATCCATCCATCAACACCTCTAGATTCAACTAACCTAACGCACTCTTGGGCTGTAGGTTCCATTCTATCCTTGGTGAGCTTGAGGCCATCCAATATTCTCTTTCCAGTGCCTTCATCTCTAGCAGGCTTATTCCTCATTCATCACTGTGCTTGTTGACCACCATTTGCACACATTTAAGCTGCATCTTAGAATCATAGAATCTCTACAGTGTGGAAACAGGCCATTCAGGCCAACAATTCTACACTGATCCTCCAACGAGTTTCCTATCCAAACCTATTCCCCTGCCCTACATTTTACATTTTCCGCTGACTAATGTACCTAACTAATGCACCTCTGAACACTATGGGCAATTTAGCATGGCCAATTCACCTAACCTGCACATTTTTCAACTGTGGGAGGAAACTGGAACACCCAGAAAAAATCCAGCAGACAGGGGAGAATGTGCAAGCTCCACACAGACAGTTGCCAGAGGCTGGAATTGAACCTGGGACCCTGGTGCTGTGAGGCAGCAGTGCTCGCCACTGAGCCACCCATCTTGATTTGAGCATTTTCCTCGTCAATTGCAAGTCCCGCCATGATTGCACCCATCCCTCTTTCTGCAATCTCTTCCAGTCCACAAACCTGCCCAACATCCAGGATCTTCTAATTCTGACCTCTTGCCTATCCCCAATTTGCTTTGGTTCACCAGTTCCTCAGTTCCCTAGAGCTCACACTCTGGAGCTCTACACCAAAGCAGACCAACACCCAGCTCATTCTTCGCTTTGAAACCACACCTTAAAACCTACCTTTCTGCCAATCTTTTTGTCACCTAACATAATATCTCCTGATAGGCTTGGTCCCATACCTGATAATGCTCCCTGTGCTAGACCTTGCAAAATCTTGAAATATTAAAAACGAGCTAGGTAAACAGAAGAGGTGATAATGTACCAGCAGCATTGTATTAGAAAGCTAAGGCGTTATACTTATTTAGTGTAAGCTTTCTCTTTCTGTATCTAACTTGGTATTGAATTTACCAGCACTAACTGACACTTCTTTCCACTCCTTATATTGGTACTTCCCTCATTTTGATTGATTTAGCAAATTGCTTGCATTATTCAATCCAGTCACAGGTGCCTTGTTGCCCTCACAGATATCAACACGCGCTTTCAGCAACAAAATATTGATGGAACCAAATGTTCTATTTCCCGACAGTTAAGCTTCAGATTCCTGTTGAATGCCAACAAGTACCTTGGATTACCAACTGAGATAGTGCTGTAACCAAATGGATCATAACTTGCTCCTAAATTTAAAGTGTACCAATTACTCACCATTAATTATGCTCAAATGATGCAACAATTCCAGGTGAGGGGATGATATATAGTTAAACTCAGAAATCCAAAGCTCTTTGTGACATGAGTTGTTTCCATCAGTTTCACAAAAAATAGCATCTTGTTGCATTGTGCAACATTGAAGTCTACTGGGTGCTGTGACACTACTGTATATGTGTGGTCAAACTCACCAGAAAAAATGAAGTCTTGTCCCTTTCAGTCCAAGTATATTATTAGTAGTAGTAGTAGTAGTAGTAAAAGTAACAACAACAACAACCTACAGACACTTGTAACTTAATATGAGACCACAAGACATTTCACAGGAGCATTATAAAGCAAAGTTTGATACTAAGCCATGTAAAGTGACATTAGGTCAGATCACCAACAGCTTGGCCGAAGGGATCAGTGCTAAGGAGTTTTTTTATAAGAGGAAAGTGAGATAGACAGGCTTAGGGAGGAAATTTCAAAGCCTACAGCTGAAGGCATAGCCACCAATGGTGGAGGAATGAAAAATGGGGATGTCCAATAGGCCTGAATTAGAGGGATCCATCTCTTGGAGGCTTGCAAAGCTGGAGAAGATTTAGAGAGAGGGGGAAAGAAAAGGCATAGAGGCATCTGAAAATAAGAAAAAAAAAGTCTGAACCATTCCTTTCTGCTTTTTATTCCTCTCTCTTCATTTCTCTTTCTGCATCTAATTTGATGTTGAATTTACCAGCACTAACTGACACTTCTTTCCACTCCTTATATTGTTACTTCCCTCATTTTGATTGTTTAAAGGCATTTAGCAAATTGCTTGCATTATTCAATCCAGTCACAGGTGCCTGGTTGCCCTCACAGATATCAACACGCGCTTTCAGCAACAAATATTGATAGAACATTTGGTTCCATTTCCCAACAGTTAAACTTCAGATTGCTGTTGAATGCCGACGAGTACCAGAGGTACTAATGCTTTTAAGGTAAGATGTTCCATTGGTGTGTAATTAAAATGAAATGAGTAAATTCAATTTTGTTGGAACTGATCATTAATTATAACTTAATGATTTAGATCAGCATATGAATAAAAGCTTTCATACGGACTTTAAAAATATTTAGCACTTGCAAATTTAGGTCAAAATCATGTGATTTCAATTTGAGACGAGATGTAGCTAATGTCCTTCAAACAAGTATAAAGCCATGCATTTGGGCTTAGGAAAGACTAGGTCTATTTATGACATTCAGGAATACCTGGTAAAAATTACACACAGTTCAAGAAAGGGGTCTGAGGATCACAATCAATGTTCCTTCTAGGCTGTGCATTAATGTGGAAGTTCATAGAATCATAGATTCCCTACAGTGTGAAAACAGGCCATTTGACACAACAAGCAAACAGTGTCCCTCCGAAGAGTAACCCACCCAGCCCCATTCCCTACTCTATTACTCTACATTTCTCCCTGACTGCACATCCCTGAACACTATGGACAACTTAGCATGGCTAATTCACCTAACCTGCACATCTTTGGACTGTGGTTGGAAATTGGAGCACCTGGAGGAAACTCAAACAGACACAGGGAAAAAAGTGCAAACTCCAGACAGTCACCTGAGGCGGGAATTGAACCTGGGTCCCTGGTGCTGTGAGGCAGCAGTGCTAACCACTGAACAAGTTACACAAAAGTCAGCCCTTTTAAAAAGGTAGTGCACTGTGTAGCGACACAAAAACATTTAAAAAGCTCATTCATTCAAATAAATCAGTCACATTACAAGAAATTTAGACGGTACTAGATAGTTACTGAAAAATGGCAAAACAAATAGTATGGCAACGCAATTAGGGCCTTTCAATTATATTGCTAGAATACAACATTTAAAAAATCCATAAAAGTGCTATAGACAGATAGAATAATAATTTGTGGAAAGGAACTGGATGCTTTCTTGAAAGTGAAAAGATTACAGGATTATATGGCAGGAGGAGTGAGTCAAATTGGGTAGATTTTTACAAGAATTAGCACAGGCACAATGGTGACCCACCTATAAAGGATAAAAAAGGTTTCCTTCAAGGATCAGGAACAGAATATGTATGTTATACATTATATAGATATATGCAGTCTATACAGCTGGCATCACAAACCCAAGAATTATACAGAAACCTAAACTGTACCAATCACAAAATATCATAGCACCCCCACTGATGAGCCAAAACTTAAAAAGGATATAAAGTTACTGAGGTATTGATCTAAATAGTAGATTAGTCTAGAGATGAATAAGTAGATCAGCATCTGCAGGAATTTGGTTTTTATCATGGAGGTATTAGTAATCTTGACAATTGTGTAACAATACAAAACAGAATGACAGAAGAATGGTTTCTTTTTGTATTGATTTTCAAACCATTACAGTTGTCACAAGACAAATCCTTAAGAGATTAGTGGCGGAGTTAAACCTTATTTTGGTACAGTAGAAATCTTCAGAAATCAGGCAAAATTTCTGATTTTCTAAAGCAAATTTGTTATTTCTATTTTCTCAGCATTAATTCAGCCCATTTCGTGTTTGGAGAAAAGTTAAATAATCCTTTCATATAACTAAATAACTTGGTGATTTTCTTTCAAATACTTCAAACTATACGGAGGCAAACATTTCCACTAAATTTGTTCAATTCACAACCTTAATGCAAGCAACTTCTCACAAGAATGCCATAGCTCATTTACACAAACAGTACTGACGTCCAAATACCAGGAAAGGTGTTTCACTTCATTACAGATATTTAATAAACTGCAATTTCTATCTAAATCAGTAGCCAGATAACTCAGCACACACCTGCTGGTTTTAGTTTGTTTCCAATGAATCAAAATCAATCCAATTACAACAGACTAGATAGTATAGTTAAAAGCCATTGCTCAAAGTTGAAAATAGTGCTGCATAGTATACTTCTGCACAACCTAATAACATGCAAACAAAATAATAATATTGCTAATTTCAGGGGAAGACAATTACTCTTCATGTAAATAAGGAGATTTTTAACCACATCATTATTGGGTCAACTCAGTCGAATTACCTGATGACTACCATGTGCTGAATAATGGAAGAAAAACAGAGAAATCTGCTAAAGTACTTTTCCTGAATAAGACACAAAATTGACAGAACACAATTACAACACATTGCATTCTCTGAATGTGGTTTTCTACTAGATGCTGAATTCAGGGGAAAACAAAAAGTGCCAACTTTCTAGATTTACACAGCTAACAAATTTTGAATAGGTTAGTAATCTATTACTTTATGGTCATATTTTACTATTAAACTATTAAATAGGATGAAGTTTTTCCAAATACCAAATGCAGTAGAAGTGTAGCCCATGTAAATCCCAATGTTTCTTAGGTGCAGAAGCAGAAAAATAAAAATCCAAAATATTGCACAAGCTACAAATTGCAAAGAAAATTTCCATTAAGTTAAAACAGAATGAATTTACTTTGGTATCTTAAATCAAACCAATGTGTTGTTGCAATTGGCTTTGTGCCATGGAATTGGATGTACTCTCAATATCTACATGTCACAATCACTTAACATTCAAAACAAATGTAACTTTTTAAAAAATTAAATCTAGAAAACTACAATGCTTATAAATCTTTCAAATTTTACTTACTTTTACTGGCTGCTGAAACTCTGTCTTGTGCAGCATGATTTCTAGTTGCTGGAACATTTACCCCTTCACCTTCATTGCTTTGAACCTGTTCAATAAGAGTATAAGTGTGACCATATATATAATTGAGAGAGATCATTTTGAAGAAAAGCAAAAATACCACCTTATCTTAACAGGACATAGCATCTACTGCTGCTATTTGAATCCTTTACCATGTTTGCAAGTTGTTCAGAATAGGTTAATGTTCATAACTCATGAATTCTAAACAAAAATATCTAAAAATTGATATTCTTATAATACTTTTGCTATTCCAAGTTAAACAGCAGCTTTAGTAACACAGTTGTTACGTTACTGATTTCGTGATCTGGAGACAAGTACAAATTCCAACATGGCAGTTGGGGAAAATAAATCCAGTTAGTTTAATTTGGGAAAAAAATGTTGTGTCACTCCCGGTGACTATAGAGCCAGCAGCCTGTTATGAAAGCCTATCTGCCTCACCTAAATCCTTACTCTGTCTAGCCTATATGTGACTGTAGACCTACAGCATGTAGTTGACTCGTAACTGTTCCCTGAAATAGCCTAATAGGCAAATGAGTTACCAGAAGTTACTGTGAAAAACATAGTTATAAAACTGGTTGAACTACCCAAATACCTGCCCAAGCACACCATGCCTATTAGATCCTGCAAAGTCCTCTTCCCGGAGATCTGTGGACATACAAAATTAAGAAATCTGTCTTGCAGGCTGATTAAGCAATAGCCTGGCAATCATACTCTCGGAATCATACTTTACATGTACTTTACAGGGGTCTTCAAAATGGACTCTGAACCTATGAAATCTAATGATATCAAAACCAACATGAGCAGCAAAAATTACAGCATTCCCTGAGCTGCTGGATTTGTACCTCTGCGTGTTGAACAACATTTGAAAAAAGCAACAAAGGTGCAGAATAAACATTGGGTGGAACTTCAACATGCACCACCAAGTGTGGCTTGATAGCACCATGACATGGAATTAAATGGAATTAATTAGTGCTTAAATATTTTTACAGGAATATAAGGCTATGAAACTATGGAAACTAGTATTAGAATAGTTAGGTTCTTGTTTATGGCAGGTACAGACTCGATGGGCTAAAGGGCTCTTCTGTGCTATAGACTTTGAGGATTTTATGACTCTAACCGCTGTATGATGTTGACATGTCCAGATTGAATGGTAGGGAATGACAGAGTACGAGAATGGATGGGGAGATGTTTGGATGGAGTTGGTTGAGGTGAATCCGGGATATGTGGTCAGATCAGGTTATGTCAGGGAGCTAATGAGACAGGATAAGGGGATGCCAGGGTAACAATTAGGTCTCGCTGATACCAGAGGAGTTGCATGATTGGATAGGGTCGGGGGGTATTAAACTTAGCAAAGAACAATACATCTTGCCCTTCCATACTAAAACTGTCTTCATTTACAGGATCCGTATCCCTCTATTCCCTTCCTTTCCACATGTTCATCCAGGTACTTCTTCAATACTACTATTGTGTCTATTTCCACTACCTCCTCTGGCAATGCATTCCAGGCACTCACCACCCTTTTTGAATGAAAAACTTGCCGCACACATCTCTTTTAAACTGCACCACCCCCCCCTTACATCTTGAACTGGTGTCCCTGAATAATTGATCCCTCTGACCTGGGAAAAAGACTCATACTTTCCACTCTATTCATGCCATTTACAATCTTTATAAACTTTTATCAGGTCACCCCTTCAACCTCCTGCATTCCAGTGAAAACAAACCCAGTCTATCCAACTTTTCTTCATAGATGAAATTCCCCATACCACGCAATTTCCTGGCAAGACTTTTCTGTATATTCTTTTGATAGTGTGGTGACCAGAACGTACACAATATTCCAAATGTGACCTAACTAAAGCTGTATAAAGCTGCAGCATAACTTGCCTATCCTTAAACTTAAGGCTCCTTCCAACGAAGGCAAGCATGCCATAGGCCTTTTTCACTACGTTATCTACCCGAGTTGCCACTGTCACTAATCTGTAGACCTGCACACCCAGATCCCTCTGCATATCAATACTCCTAAGGGTTCTGTCATTCACTGTATTGTTTCCACCTGTACATGACCTTCCAAAGAGCATCATCTCACATTTGTCCAGATTAAGCTCCATCTACCATATTTCTGCCCATGTGTTTAACTGATCTTTAAACTGCTGTATCCTCTGACAATCCTCCTCACTATCTGCAACTCCACCAATCTTTGTACCATCTGCAAACTTACTAAGTAGACCAGCCACGTTTTCCTCCAAATATTTACGTAGATCACAAACAGCAAAGGTCCCAGCACCGATCCCTGTGGAACACCACTAGTCACAATCCTCCATATCAAAAGGCATCCTTCCACTGCTACCCTTGGTCTCCAACTAAGCTAGTTCTGTATCCACCATGTCAGCTCACCCTTGATGCTATGTGACTTCCAAAGAGGGAGGCGGGAGGGCCAGGTGGTTAGTTTTGGGAGAGGTTGCTGGGGAAGGTGGTTAGTTCAGTGGGTCAGAAGTCACAAGTAAACCAGACTTTCTTCCCTTGAGGACATTAGTAAATTGGTTAATTTAGTAAGTAACATATTAAGCAATTTTTTTGGCAGATGAACACAAACTGAAGTGACAATTCACCTCTTCTAAATCAAAAGAGAATTCCTTCTGCTCCTCCATCAGAGTTTTCACAATTGGATGCTGAATTGTTGCAGTAGGCCCTTTGCTGTGAGTTGAACACACTGGTCCTGTGCTCACTATCTCTGAACTTTCCTGGGAGTGGACAGATGTCAGTTCGCTGTTGGCTTCAGGTTCCCTGTCTGTGGAGGTACTGTGGAGGTCCTCAGTCAGAACAGAATCTGAGATCCCACTATCCTCTTTCAAATAATTCCCTGACCCTTTTCGAGTGTTCACAGCCCCACTCAGCACGGATGTCTGGCCAGCTGTTACGTCGCATGTCATTCCCTGAGGAACAGATTCTAAGGGACTAAAAGGAGAATCACTTCCACCAATCACTTCTTCAGTTACAGTCTTCAGTGAAGAGTCAGTCAATTTACGCCATTTCTGCAGCCTTGCTTCTTTCTTTTGCTTTACCTCCTCTTTCTTCTCATTGTCAGTCATACTTTCATTAGTCCCGGGAGACTGCGATGGTTTAGAACCTTCCGTATCTGCTGATTCTGTTTGATTGCTTGTTTCTGTCCCTTTTACCTGCTGTGGCCCAAGCAAATTGAGTTTTGACACGGTTTTCTTTAATCTACTGGCTGCAACATTTCCATTTGCAGGAGCTTCACCTGCAGCCGAGTCTTCTGTTGAACTACCAATCCTTTTCACATGGGCACCAGAAACTTGAGAATACAGTGATGAGAATACATTAGCCACAGTGGTGAGAACTTTAATCTGGCGGAACCGGCCTGTAATTGAAAGGAAGAATTTATCATACAAAGAATAATACACATGATAGAGCTTAGGATATGACAGCAACACACAGAAGGATTAAATACCAATAAAATTTGTAACAGTCCTACACAAAATTTCTCTATGCCATCTGAATGATAGACCAGACACAGATAGTGCCATTCACTTGAGAATATAACTTTTAAAAAACGCTTTGCGATTTACAAGTGAAAGAACTGAAACCAACATGGTCATTCTAACAGCTGAGAGACTTAACAAACAATCCAGGTCTTTTTCAATATATAATTTTAGTTACATCCCACTGTAAACTTTTGCTATAAATTCTTATTCTCCACAACCATCTGATAAAGGATCAGCACTCCAAAAGCTAGTACTTCCAATTAAACCTGTTGGACTATAGTCTGGTGTTGTGAGATTTTTTTTAACTTGGTACACCCTAGTCCAACACCAGCATCTCCAAATCATGAGTGCCATCTATAATTTTTATAACTACTACAACTGTACAATGCCTGGTCACGGTGAACATTAACCATGAATAGTGATGACTACTGCTTGAAATCATGTAATGTTATCGCAACAGACATACTACCATTTCATAAGAACAAATCTAATTCTATACCTTAAATACTTCAAAAAATATTTGTAAAGAAATTCTGGTCAAGTAACAATGTATGTAGACAGCACCCTTAAAATATCAAATCGTCACAACGTCTTTCATTTAAACACCAAAAGATTCAGCACTTGGTAATGGAGGAGATATTAGGGACAGTGACCAATAACAAAAACACACATCTCACAGCGAAGGTGGCTTAAGGCAAAACTGTTGATGATGTCGTGTTTAAAGCTGGAACACACAAGAGGCCAGAATTAGAGTACGCACAAATCACCAAGTTATAGGACTGAAGGAGATTAGAAGAATAAGGACTGGTTAGGCCCTAGAGGCTTTTGAAAACAAGTCTGAGAGGTTTGCAATCTGGCAGTCTATGTAATAAGCTATAATTTAAAGACATTTTTAGATCGCAATGATTATTTGGACACAAAAATGACCAAAATATGTGTATTCAACAAATATATAGAAGACCTCATGGAAATTAAACAGCCAGGTGATAAAGAACATAAAATTGGCTAGAATCATTCAGATTTCAATGGTATTTTCAATTAATTAGCAGCCTATCCATGGTAGGATGTGGAATTTTCAGAGTTTTATAACAATGGGGATGGTATCAGTGAAGTGTAATGTGGCAAGTGTTACAACAAGTTTGATATATCTGTAAGTTTTAGCAAACAGTACACACATAATGCTGATTGTCCTTATTGGTTTGGGCTCCTAAAGACATTCCTTTGTGCTGGATTGAAAACTGTATCACTGATATTGGGGGGCTACTCTATAATCACATACAACTCTTCAGACATGCTGACCATTTTCTTCATTACCATTAACTTTAGCGATAGACAAAACCATAAGTCCCTAACAGCCAATGTTGTGAAGTCCAAGGCTTGAATAGAGGTGAGTGGAGTATTGTACTCTAAACTATCTGAAAACCATGTTCTTTAGTAAACATCACTACATTTATCCTAACAGCAGTGCAGTCAGTAGTTAATTCTTCATCTAAGTAGTCCACAAAACAAAAGGCTTACTGAAAGCATTGAAATAAAAGATCAGGGAGGACAATAGTAACATATACAAGGCGTCAGATAAAGACAACTGTTGGAATTTTTGGGGGAAGCTAATCAGTTGAAATATTGGGGGCAATCCCATCTCCAGCTGCCCAGGAAGCCCCAAGCATATTTCACAGGTCACTGCCCAAGGTCAGGGCCTTTAGGTGTAGTGGCTGCTGCTGGAATGGCAATCAAACCTTGAACAGAGGCAGTGTTGGAAACCAGATAGCCAGGCAGTTGGAGTGGGTGCTGGGGTCTTTTTGCAGCAATCAGGGGGTCAGGGACAGCAATGAATGAAGGTGTACGTTGGGGTGGGTCTTTCTACTAGGGTAGGGAGGGAGGCCCACCTCGGCATGCTTTAGTCAGGAGGAGCTCCAACATATCCTGAAGCCACAGTTACATAGTTGTGACCATTCCCTTTCCCTTCCGGACTATGCCAATGGTAGATTACCAGTCACAGTCAGAGGAGGATTCTTTGTTGTCATTAATTAGTCACTTACAAGCCTCAAATAGCCCAAAAGAGAGCATGATGCCTGGCATCTACAACGGAGGAAGAATAATTTTGCATTTGAGTTACTTCCAACCTTTTGGAGAAAGGTCAATGTTATTTGCATTCTGAAAGCACTACATCATGTAAGTGCGTTTCTTAAAATCTCTTCCTATCTGCTATATTCTTGCATCTCTTTACAGTTTGCTTTATGAGACAAAAGAACTTTCATATAAAGTGACTTCTTTGTGACCTGAAACTGCTAAACTGGCATCAAATTAGGAACAAACTTGCATTCTGGTAGTTTTCTCTGTGGAAACAGGGTCAAGAATATGCAAAAACAAGTATGCCACTTAGAATACTTATAGTCATCAGGATTGAGATTCATTTATGTTAAAACATAGATTGCTTTTCCTTTTTTGAAAATAAATAGGAAGCATTGTTATTTCTTCAGAAAATAAATGTTTGAATAAATTGTTAAATTACTCAATTAGGTTATGGTGCAAAATGTTAATAAACAGAGAATATTAATGAATTTGATTTTTTTTCAAAAAGAGAAACCTACTTGTAAGAGCAAAATTTGGATTGTCTAATTCCATACGTTGCATTTGAGCATCTAAAAATAGCTTAAAATCAATTCCTTTTGCAAATGATGCAGCATTAAAAAATCGACATGGAATTTTAGATGCAAGGTCAGGCTCATCTGTTCCAAATCCAAGATTATACAGAACATCCTCAGGATCTTCCTCATAAAGGTCCAATAATTCTGAAACACTGAGCAGAAAATAAAAGAAAACAACAAATATTTCAATGCAAACAGAGTAAAAAAAGTTAAAAAATTATCAAACGAATCAGAAAAATAAACTTATAGACAATTGTGAGTTTAATAGTTCTTTGCACTTTTGTACAGCCTCAAAGGCTTTCCGAGCTAGAATGTAGTAATAAATGCTCGCCTACCACTGAACTCCTTTGCATTCTATACTAGACCATGGCTCAGATATTCTGGACCCCATGTCCTAACGAAATAAACTTTATGGAAATAGCAGGGGTGAAATGTCCATGACCACAACAGAGTGAGCACAGTCAAGACTGGGACCCACATCCTTATCTGGACTATAAAAATCCCATACAACAGAGCAGGAATTCTGGAATTGGATCCCACCCACTACTTTTAAATATCATCTGACTCCATTCTGACATGGTTGGAGACATGAAAATCCAGACCTCAATGTCTCAAAAGGCTGAATCAATCGTGACAGTAGATATATACCTTTCAATTTAGAGTAACGAAAGAGTAATTTTACTCAATATATACTTAAATTTCAATATGGTACATTAAAACATTTTCATGAGTTTTCATAGAATCACTAGAGAATCACTAATTCTCTCTGATGTGTTTTGTTTGCCATCTGGGGAAATCCAGTTAATGAATGCATAAGTTTGAGGGACTGTTGACAACACAAAATACAACCTTATTATTAGGGAATGCTAAAAGGAATGTTTGTACTTTTGTTCTATCCCTGACCAACCAAGCTTAAAAATGTTGTTCATATTCTAACATTAACAGTCAGCAAGAGAGTTAGCCTGGTATGACAAGTTGTTAATATGTAATGTATGCAGTGCAGAAAAAAAAAGTTTCAACCCTTCAGCTGAACAGATTTAAAAATAATAGTTGGCTATACTGAAAAAGACCTGTAGTCCATGCCTGTGAAATAATAATAGTTAATAGCAAAGAGACATATCATTGCATACAAATGATCAACATAATAGCCTTTTTTCATCATAATGCTGACACTGAGGAAAAAATTAAAATTAATGATTTTAATAAGGAGGGATAGTTCATAGAAGATTGGTGGAAAACAATTAAGATTGTGGATAACGAAGTGCAAGGCATTACTGAAATCACTAACCACTTATCCTGGAAAATTAGGAATTCCTGGGTAAATCCTTTTATACAAGGCTAAACATATTTTCATACACAACAATGGCAGGAAATGAAAAATTGATGTAAAAATAACTTCTTTAGTGCAATACAATTGCATTTTTTTTTTAAGAAAAGCAACCATTTAACTGCTGCACATCCAAACTCTCAACAAATTTACTAAAAACCGGAAGTACATTTATAATAACACAGTTTACTCAAGTAGAAGGCATGCAGACATTTTTGAACTACATTATAATATACTTTCTGTACAAATTCAATACACATTGTTAAACATTATTAGCTGAGGAATATGCAGTGAACAACAAAAAAGGTTAGAAGCCTACATTTCATTTGACATCAGATTACCTAGATACAGTTGTATTGCTCCTGCCAGAGCCAGTAGAATTCATGCTGTTTCCCATTTGATAAAACTGCTTCCGTTTTTCCTTGGCTGATGTCCCATGGCTACAAAGCATAAGTATTTGATTAGAAATATTGAATGTTCTCTTCAGTAAGCAAATTAACAAAAGCATTTTTCCTGAAGTGTATACTAACCTTGCTGCTGATATCGAGTCACTGCAAGTCTGAAGATGTTTTGCTGTAGATGAAAAGTTTGAATAATAAAATTTATTGGTCTTCAGAAAGTCTACAATTTAAACAAACAGCTGTATAGATGCAGATATCTAACTTCACAAGCTAGAAACAATAGCTGTTTGCTGATGGGCTCCTTGACTCGACAAGCCATAAGCACTTTTATTTCATGCTCATCCGCACTTTATATCTTAACTGGTATCCTTCTCACTTAAACAAAAGTACTGTGAATGCTGCAGGTCTGGAAACAAAAACAGAAAATGCTGGAGAAACACAGCAGGTTTGGCAGCATCCGTGAGAGAGAAGCAGAGTTGACATTTTGAGTCTGATGACTTCTTCAGAACTAATCCTCTTCTTGCTGTTTATTCCATTTTGCATTCACTTCAGAAGATCAAAGCTTACTTTTTTGAACAACCTGGCCACATAACACAAAGTTAAGACAACTGGTACATAGATAAATTTTACTCTGTGCAGACTTGTTAAACCAATTGAGTAAACCTCTTCTGATAACTTATAAGGACAGATTTGTGGCTTTGCATACCCAGTGGAAAGCCACGGGTTCCAAGAGTGCTTCTGAGAAATTGGAAGGCAGGCTGTGTAATATGACTGCAAACTTCAGTAAGGCATTCACACTAAATTACACAGGATGTTCCTACAGTAACGCAAAGGTGGAGGAGTACCCTTATAACATTCAAGTAATTATTTTTCTAAAAAAGAAAGAGGCTGGCCTCCTTCTGTGCCATAATAAGTCTGTGCCACTTTGGCAAGATAAATAAGGAGGCACATTATTTGAAAAGTAGATATCTAAGCTTGATACAGAGCACAGGTATGTGGGAGTGTAAATACAGAAATCACGTAAGTAGCAATGCCAACTAATAAGGTTACAAAGGAAACCAAGCACTAGAATTTATTTCTAGAGGTACAGAAAGATAAGTAGTGGTATTGTGCTAAATTTGTGTCAAACCTCGTGAAGCTATGATTGTAGTAATGTGTGCAGTTCTTGACACCACATTATAAAATTGACATAGAGACAACAGAGTGAAAAGAAAAAAATTGTAACTGTCAGGAAATTATAAACTGACTGAGGATCTTGTCTGTTCAAAAGAGAGAACTGAGGGTGAACAGGTAGAAGTTTTAAAAAATATGAACAATATATTTGGAGTAGACTCAGATAAAATGAGTTCACGTCTGGGAAAGAGCAAAATGACAGAAGATGATCAGCAACCAATCAGATGAAGAAATCAAAAGAAACTTTTTTAGTTAGAGTGGCAAGTGTGTGGAGTTCACACCCACAGAAAGTGGCTGGGGTAAATAATATAGATGCATTGAAGGGGACTCTAGATAAGTCTATAAAAAGGATACAAGGGTTTTGCTTACAATTGTGTGGGCAATGTTGGGAGGAAGGTCATACTGTATAACTCTGAACTGACTTGTGCCAATGGCATGTTTCTGAGCCATATACTCTGAACAATTCTAATAAGTCTTCTCCTTCCCATTTCTTCATATCTTTAATAAATCTGTGGCATTTGGAAAACAAATGTAATATAAACCATCTGAATTCTAAATGTACATCAATCCCAGTGATATTTCAGTTACATAAAGGTTTAAGGAATTAAGGTAACACCCAGTGTAATAAAGATTTCATGTTAGGTATTTCATCTGTATGGATTTAGAGGATTTTCAACAGGGAAGAGATTCTGGTGTCACATCAAGCCTCAAGGCTGTTGATTGAGTAAAGAAAAAAAACAAGCAGAGTTCTCCCGCTCAATCATTTTCCATGACTCATAAATGGGTGTACACATATCAAATGACATAGGACATCAAGCAAGAATTTGGTTGTGATAACTAGGATGAATAAACCACGCGCTCAATTATCAAGGTCATGTGAAAATGTGTTGTATGTCATCATGGACCAACCTGGAGTCAGTTTCCATACTTGCCTATGGAATCCAGCTCTCTCACATCTTAACCATTCCATTGCTGATGCTATGTCAAACTACTTGCGTTGTTTTCAGCATTAGATTAACCCCACCTAAGCACTGGGAAACTATCAAATAAAAATAATCTCTTTGCACCAATTCCATCCTCCTTCCAAGCCATTTTTTCAACTAAACCAGACTGCCCAAAACCTTGGCAACTCATTCAATTGGAAGCTGAATTTGCCACCTTTCATCACCAATATTGCCTGCCTCTATTATTCAACATCCTGCACCTCCCCTCACTTGTTCCACTAGACTTAATTATTGCAGCACTTGTTTAATGAGCCCTCCCACCTTTCATCATACAAAACCTTCAGCTCATAGAGTCATAGAGATGTACAGCACAGAAACAGACCCTATGGTCCAACCTGTCCATACCGACCATCTAAAACTCTACTGTCCATAACATTTTGTAAAAAAGCTTCAGATCACTGCATGAAATATTTCCTTTCTTGTCTCAATACCCTTTTCATTAAATATACCTCTACAAGATGCTTTGGGGGATTACAGCAATAAGAATGCCAGCTGTTGTTACTCATTGCAAGAGGTTGCAAGTGTAGCTGCAGAATGTGATTCAATAATATCTTCTTTGAGAGAGGGTGAAAATATATTTACTTTTAAGCTACATCTTCTTCAGATATAATGCCAGATGTAGATTCAAATATTTAATTTCCAGATATCCAACGTAGTTATACGGCTCGAGAGCAAAATGGTTGAAGCCAAAGAAAAAAAAAATGGTAGCTAGGAATTTGAAGAGCCTTTCCTGAAGATTTACCATTCAAAGCAATAATGCACAGTAGTTTGTGCATACCAATATTTCCAGAGAATTGTGTATCTGTAGGGAGTAGATGCATGGTCGGAGAGAAGGCCATCTAAGCAATGGAAGTGCCATGGAAGATTGGAGGTGGCAGCACAATGAATCAGTAGCACCAGCGAAGTGGGCCCAGCAACTAAGAGACGGCACCAAAGGTGGGGCAACTTCTTCGTCAGTGCATCTGGAACCGGCAGCGGTGAGGCAATGGAGGTCTCTCTTTCAGTTATTGGAGGCTGGGTGCCAGCTTGGACTGGACTGGACTGGAAAGACTTATTCTGAACTTTTTACTTCTTCATTTTTCTAATTTGTTCCTGTGACCTGTAATGCTGGACTTTTTTTTATTTCTTTGCTTTCCTAATTTTTCTTTCCCTAAGAATTAGTTCTGAAGAATCTGTACCTCAGTACCTTTGTACTTAAGATGGTGCCGTAATTTGGCGACTTGTAAACTTTTCACTGTACTCATTTGCGTACATACGACAATAAAGCTAATTCAATGCTTGATAGAGTGCTCTCAGAGAAATGAGCTTTGATTCTGTCTTCTGAACCCCGAGTGCTTTCAGCATGATCCCTTTTTATTAATATTTTAGAGAAGAGTCATGTCGATCTCACTTCAATCAATCAATCTAAGAATGCTACAGACACATCCTTAACGTTAATGTGGACACATTTGCGAGCTTGGCAAGCGAGACTGGCTTATTAAGAGGAATATTTTGTTATTTTTCATACCATAAGCAATTTAAAAAATTATATCATTTCAGTGAAATTCTATCACTTATTTCTAATAAAATAAACCACTCTGTCAACTTACAATTGACCTCATCACTCTGTGGTAAACAAAAACAGGCAGGGGAGACAAATCACACATGTGACCATAGAACATGAGGATCATAATAATCAGGTCTTATTGAAAAGGTTTTTGGTCAGTAAGAAGTTATACAAATTGAGTGCAAAGCATTCTAATTTTTCTTTTGATTATTGAACTATTAGTCATAACTAAGCTTATTAGTATCTAAGTTTGCTATAACAGACTATGTTAAGGTTTGAGGATTTTAAACAATTCTGTAATATCAGTGATTATTCTAACATCTTTTCTCGAGGTCTCAAAACCTTACTGCCTACATCTTAACTCACACCAAATCTCGTTCATCTAACACCCCAAGCTTGCTGACTTACATTGACTCTCAGTCAAACAACATTTTAAAATTTTAATTGTTGTTTTCACATCCCTCAATGGCCTCTCCCCAAAATTTGTAACACAGATGCAGAGCTCTAATAATTAAATCTCTACTGCCAATGGCCACAAGTTCAAGTCTCAGTCTCAGTCATCTGAATTTGTTTACTCTTGCTTTTCGAACATTACTTTGGAAAACCAGCTCAACCCTTTTTCAAAGCAAAACACATTGCTTAATGTTTATTTTGTGCTATTATTGTGTTATTTATAGAGCACTTGTAACATAATAAACCATGCCAAAACACTTCATAGAAGCATTATAAAACAAAATATCCCACTGAGCCACATCAGAGGCTATTGGGACGGATCACAAAACATTTGGACAAAGAAGTAGGTTCTGAGGAGTATCTTTGAGGAGGAAAGCAAAGGCAGAAAGGTAAAAAGGAGGATATTCCAAAACTTAGAGGCTAAGCAGTTGAAAGTAAAACTACCACTGGTGGGACAATAAAAATCAGAGATACTCAAGAGGCCAGAATTAAATCAATGGAGATACTGAAAGATTGTGGGGCTGGACCAGATAATTGAGGTAAAAAAAGATATTGTCAATTAAGATATGGGAATCTAGATTTTGGATAACCTTAAGTTTATAGAGTAGAATATGGAGATCAGCCAAGGTTGGGCTGCAACAGCAGAGTCGAGAGGTAACGAAGGCATTAACTGAGCTTCGCATCAATGGTAATCAGAAATTGAATGGAATTCCCAGAAATGATTAAACCAGGAAGTTGTTTGAATATATTTACAAACTCAGTTGCTTTATTTAAATAGATGAAGTGCAATTTTAATTTGATTTCCATATTATATGAAAGCCTAAAAGCAGTTCATCATTGAACAAACCTTTCAATTATAGAAAATAAATTAATATTATTTTGTCCTCCCTGAAGCTGGAGAGAGATGGTAAGAAAGGGAGTTAAGACACCACTGTCAAGGCCTGTCATAGGCTGAGATATTTGCTAAAGCTTCACAAGTTGGTGGCTGATCATAGAGTCATAGAGATGTACAGCATGGAAACAGACCCTTCGGTCCAACCCATCCATACCAACCAGATATCCCAACCTAATCTAGTCCCACCTACAAGCACCCGGCCCATATCCCTCCAAACCCTTCCTATTCATATACCCATCCAAATGCCTCTTAAATGTCGCAATTGTACCACCTCCACCACTTCCTCTGGCAGCTCATTCCATACCCGTACCACCCTCTGTGAAAAAGTTGCCCTTTGGTCTCTTTTATATCTTTCCCCTCTCACCCTAAACCTATGCCCTCTAGTTCCGGACTCCCTGACCACAGGGAAAAGACTTTGTCTATTTACCCTATCCATGCCCCTCATGATTTTGTAAACCTCTATAAGGTCACCCCTCAGTCTCCGATGCTCCAGGGAAAACAGTCCCAGCCTGTTCAGCCTCTCCCTATCACTCAAATCCTCTAACCCTGGCAACATCCTTGTAAATCTTTTCTGAACCCTTTCAAGTTTCACAACATCTTTCCAATAGGAAGACGACCAGAATTGCACGCAATATTCCAATAGTAGCGGTAGGAGTGGCAAGTAAATTGATACTTAACATGCTAACTCCCATATGAAAGGGGAAAATTGCACTCCTAATATTAATCAGTAAGTAGGTAACTTTTTGTATCACAGTCACACAAACATGACACCTTTTCAATTCTATTCCTTTAACTTGGTAAGAAGCAGTTTTCCCTGGCAAGATTGTTTAACTCGTTGAAACATGTAAATATTTTATACACAAGAATATTAGGTTTCACCAAATATTTTTGGACAGACAGTAAAGCCTTATCCTAATAACGAATATCATGACAATTTCACTCCGAAGCTGAATGGATCATCCATAAAGAAAATTAACCTACTGCTGGCAAAATAGGAAAATACATTTCCCGTTTGAACATTGAGTATGTGCGAATAAGATCAAACTAGTTACTAGCTAACATTACCTTTCTGAGTATTCAAACCTGGACAGTCAATAGTAAGACTGAAAAAGAATTAGTTATGGGTGGGGCAACCGGTTTTGATTAGTCCTCCAGGTAGTTGGCAAGCAGTTTTAAAACAATTCCTGGAGAGAGTTTTGTATCACACTGGAGGATTGATGAATGGCAATACAAAGCAGACTGGTCATGGTTTCTCTTCTGTAGTTTCCCTATGTCTGATGATCATGCATAGTGCACAAAGAAGGAGAAAAGATAAATGTTCCATAAATATTTCTTTCCTCCTGTGCTCAAAATGGAACAGGTTCAAAATTTGTGGGTGGAAAAGTCTCTCCATTCAGATAAATAAAAGCACTGACATTAAACCAAATCTAGCAGGCAATAACCCACAGACCAAACTGACCCCAATATGGCACTAAATGCACAAGAACTAGCAACCCTGTTCAGAGGTTTTAGGATTGCTGCTGTGTAAACTGGAAATATCATTTGAGAATTAAAGTATGATTGTTTACTGTTACAATTAAGGCAAGTTGTCAAACAGTAACATTTGCACTACTCAAGCGCCAGATAATGACCATTTCCAACCAGAGATAATCCAACCATCTTCCTGAGGTTCAGAGACATTAGCATTACTGAATTCCCCCAATAACAAATCCTAGGGTTACATTGACCAGAAACTGGACTGGACTAACCATACGAATACTGTGGCTATGAATGCAGATCAGAGACTCGCGATTCTGCAAGGAGCAACTCCCTGAAGTCTGTGTATCACCTCCAAGCCACAGGTCAGGAGTGTAATAAAATACCACTTTCCTGGAGGAGTGCAGCTTCAACAACATTTATGAAACTCAACACCATTCAAGATAAAGCCACCAGATTGGCATACTATTCACCATCTTCAACATTCACTCTTTCTACCACCAATGTGCAGTAACAGCATTGTGCACCATCATTTACAAGTTAGATTGTAGCAACTCACCACAATTCCTTCAACAGCACCACCCAAACCCACAACTTTTACCACTGAGAAAGTCAGCAGTGGGAGGTGCATGTGAACATCACTACCCACAAGATCTCCTCCAATTCATACCATTCTGAACTGGAAGTGGTGTATTATTGGAAGTGATGTAATTTACTTGCCACTTCAGACACTTGCATGACATTGCAATAAAAAGTCACTTGCCTTGCCTTCAGTAACACCCTGTTGACTGGAATTGGTGTTTGCAGTCAGCTACATGTGTGCGTTGCACTGTGGCATCACAAGACACAGAACCGGGACTGTGGGCAAGTCTAAGATATTGTTGCCATATAAATAACAAGGGTTGCTAATACCTTCAATAATTCTGTCTCAACAAGAATCTACACTTTGTGACATATATGTTACGTGGGCTAACACAGAAAAAACCTCATCAGGAACTGTATATCCATTAATGTAGCATCACTGGGTCAAAATCATGGACCTTCCTTTCCAAAAGCACTGTGAATGTATCTACACTTCATGGACTGTACTAGATGTGCAAAAAGGCAGATCGCCACCACTTTCTCAAGGGCATTTAATGATGGGCGATAAATGCTGGCCCAGCCAGTGATACCCACATTCTACAAACAAATTAATAAAAAGCAAAACAAGTTTTAATGTGTACCAAACTTGGTCTCTGCATAATGTATAGCAATCACTGTTGATAAAGAATCTAAAAATGAAATGGTAAGCTCACTTGTGCACACACAGATCATCATTATTTTAAAACTGGCAAAAATGTGAAGGTCCAGTGGAAACCACAGTTTCACAAGGCCACAAAGGCTTGAAAATAGATTGAGCATTTTTTTCTAAATGCAGCATGGTACAAGATAGCTGTTAAAAAATAACCAGCATCATTTTAAATTTCAAACAAATTTCTAAATTAAGTAGTGGAAAAAGCCTAAGTGTTATTTTGAAAGATAGTTCCAGAACATTGCCTTGTACTAAAACTTTGCATTGGCCACTTTACAAATTCCTATCTTTATGCAGTAGCTCTACAGTTGTTAAGGAAACCTATTAAGCAGCAGTTCTTCTGCGTCAGAACTAATATCAGTAACAATCCGTAACTGTACAAGCAGATGCTATAAATGTACTTATTTTTACCTGGTAACTCACAAAACTAATGAGGTAATAGAATACAAAGGACTGGAGTGAAAATACTACTATACATTCTTCATCAGAAAATATACCTACCTTCTGCACCCAGGGACAGGTCATCCTCAAAACTACAGCCATTCTTTGTACCTGCACCTGTTGAAACATTTACAAAATTATGCATACCCTACATTCCTCAAATGCCTTTATATCAACATTATGCTTTGCAAGTTATATTTTTAAGCTGTGACTCTAATTTACTTGCCACTTCAGACACTTGCATGACATTGCATTAAAAGAAAGAAAACCCATAAAAACAAAAAATAAAAAAATTAATGAAATCATACCTCTAAAATAAATCACCTTTTCTACCAATTCAAACAACATCCATTGGTAAAAAAATCAAATTTACCTTTTAAGGGCAGTTGGCTTTGTTCTTCCAAAGATGCCCCTAATGGTGGTCTGTAAACGTACAATAAATATTTGATAAAGAAACTTATGTTTTACGAAATATGCTTGCAAATAAGCAAAAAGACAAAAATGTAAGAGAACAATCACCATATCAACAGCTTTTATTTCTCATTAAAAAACAGGCTCCGAAGAAGACAAGAACTTAGGATAAGTAGAAAATTGGCTAAATGAAGCTCTTGTTAGCAGAGGGTTTTTTGACATGCCATAATGTCGCTACCAACTACAACACAACAATCTGCTTACACTATTACAACTGTCCCAAACTTCTAAAATATTTCACTGAATGGCTTTCAGCCAGCTTGAGGTCATGAAAAGTCTTGTGGTCTGCCTTTTCTTTCAAAGCAAACAAGCAATGAAAAGCTGCTGAATACTGGAATGCTTCTGTGTGGTGTATGCACTACACCTGATCAGAGGAAAATACAGGAGCCTCTTCTCACACACAATTTTAATAGAAGAAAGAAAGAATTGTTACAATATTTTGAGAGCAACAAAAACACACTGGCCGAGATCTTACGATTGGAAGAAAAATCATTGCTGAAGCATAGAATGAGTTGTGAATCGGAACCGTGTGGATGTCCAGGGGCAGCAGTAAGTCTAAATGTCTGATGGGCAATTTAACCATGACTAGAACCATTGGAGTTGGAAATTTCAGACTGTTCCCACTCACTAGTTATTATCTACTGGGTTTGGCAGCAGCCTGACGCCAAATGGAAGCAGAAAACAGCTAGAGTAAAGTGAGGATAATTTGTCACAAACCTGATTGGGTGCATTTTTAGGAGGAACATGTAAATCGGTATTGATGGGGCTGATCTGAGAGACTGAGAATAAAATGCTGACCAGAAAAACACTTGTTTGGACTCTCTCTTAATGATGTTTTAAATTCTAGTTTTATCCTTGCTTGGCTTAATAGTTAACCAGGAAATGTTAGAGGAATTACACCTTGATCCAATTCCTAGGTTACTATTAAACTGAACACCCACCATATGCTACCAAAAACTGACCCACTCTCTCTCAACTACAGCCCATCCTGCTTTATCAGAGATATTCAAAACCCCACAAACCCCATGACTCTCTTCATACATCCCCCTGGCACCTGAACACCACATTTCCTCCCAACATGACCCCCAATTTCCAGTGGACCTGACCCTGCTCCTTGTGGCTCGCATCTTCCTGACCTGATTGAATCCCCTAATCTACATGACCATGCACAGCAAAACCCACCGGCGTCCAGCCTTAATTTCCCCACCCAGCCTACAATAAACCCTCAGAAATCTACCTGCCACAGTCCCCATCTACCATTCCCACATCCGCCTGGCAACCAACTATCTCACCCACCAGCAGTCATTTCATGGCATCCTACCACTGGGCAATCTACCTTCTCCCTACAACACATTCCTTCTCTTTGTCTCTGTCAAGGCTTTGGGACCTTTAAACTATGGAATAGGGCATCACCTGCAGAACAGGTCTTTCTGCTATAACACACGTTTCGTTAACACAAATTCACTACAACACGATTGATGAAATGAGGGCATTGTTTCTTTTAATGTGTGTATTCATTATAATACAATTCTAGCTCCATTAGTTTAAATGGTGCTGCTATTATGTGATTTTCTTATAACACTGGATTGCATGAGAATGGGCCTACCATGTTAAGGCAGAAACGACTGTATAACACGGTATAGTTGCTGACTGCTGATCCGCTGACCTGCTTCAGAGGCTCAGCCAATAGAAATCCTATAAAAAGGGGAAATCTGTCTAATCTGGGTAAGAAATAAGGATGCTGACCAGGAATTGGATGCTGACCCAGAATGGCAGATTCAGGTCAAATGTATTGCAGCCATGCCCTTGCAAAGAGCATGTTTTCCTGCAATAAAGGCAGGGTTACTTGAAATCACCTTCATTCCCTACAAAAGTTTCTTGGATACAATAGATAATCCTTGTTAGAAACCATGTAAACTAGTCATATTTCATGCAATATTTAATAGGTATTTCTTTGCTAAACTCTTTGGATTCTCTTGCACAATTAAGAAAAACATCAGATTATCTTATAGCAATTACACAATTTTTCACCATATTATTTCCAAAACATCCACACAATTTTTAGAAAGATAGTACATTTTTACTAAATCATCTTATTTCATCCTGTCAACTGTTGCTCTTTAAATGCTCACATTGCTGGATGAGTATATTTTAAATTTTGTTTGCATTCGCTGTCCTACAACTTAACGAATTCAACCAAAAAATAATTGCTATTTGGGTAACCAAAGTACACAAACGAAATGGCTTATATTCAAAAAGTATTCTGTTTTTGGCAAGGCTATGAAATGCAAAAATTAATTTGTACTATCTTGTTAATCTAAGTGTAACAAAATCTTTTGGAGAAGGGTAAAAGGGAAATGCCTTATACTGCAGTACTTTTCATCTTTCTGTTGCCTCCTATCAAAATACATAAAATTTTACTCCAGTTTATTTTCCCAGAAAAAAAACTTGCATTTGTATAGCATCTCTTATTCACAAAAGTAGAACATATGGAAGTTAATATGCACAAAGCAGTGTCTCACAAACAACAACAACAAACAAACTGAGTAGTTATTCAGTATTAAATTGCTCATGATGGGGGGGGGGGGGGGGGGAGATAAATATTGACTAATAAACCTGGAGAACTTTCTTGCCCACGATTGAGATGTGCCAGGAGTGCTTGATTTCTGCCTCAGAGGACAGTTGGGCCTGTTATGTCAAATGACTTAAAGCAACACCTTTGCCATTGCAGCACTTTCCCAATACTGTCCTAAAATGTCTACCTATGTTTTGTACACAAATGTCTGGAGAGAGACTTGAACTGGCATTCTGACTTAGAGGCAAAGTTCTACCACAGAGACCAAGTGATTCGATTGCTAATTGGCAAAAGTTTTATGGAAAACAGCAGCTAAGCGCCAACAGTTCTTTGTGTTTCCAAATGACTCAACGGAGACATAAAGCAGATTACCATAACTCTTTCATCTTCTACAAATGCACTGACCCGAATTTTGATTAAACGCCTTGAAACATGAACAACATTGAACATGGAATAGTTCTAAAATGAATAAACTACTGCTAAAAAAACTTTGGTTTTGTGAAACACAAGTTTTTACATAGAGTTTTATCATTTTAACAGAAAATTGTTCTCATTTTGATCTTAAATAAACTTAGAGTGCAACTGTGCATTATCTACCAAGTTAGTGCTATTCCTGAAACAGTAGTTTTCTCTTACAGCATAGATTTTTTATTATATACAAAAATCACTTTACTATGTATTTCCAAAATCATACAAGAGAAAAGTTCCATTAATGATTTGATTATCAGTTTCATTAAGTAACGTTTTTCTTCTGAGCTCCTCCTACAGAGACTTCTCTCCAGATCTTCCCACGATCATGTTCTCACAGAAATGTTCTCTGGTGTGCTGTGCGCAGTGTCACACAACAATTATGTACCCTAATTTTCTCTAAGTGTGTCATAAAGTTAAATTTGTACAACATGATTACTGCTGTAAAAATACTTAGCCAAACTAAATTTTTATTCAAAATAAAGCAAATCTTAAACATGAAAATGTGCTGTAGAGGTCAAGGACATTCAGTCTCAGATCTTTGGGTGACTGTCCTCCACAGGAGACTTCGGGATACACAACAACCCACAGTGGCTGAGCGGAAGCTGGTAGCCAAGCTCAGTAACTGCAAGGATGGCCTCAAATGGGATCTTGGGTTCATGTCATACTACAGGTGACCCCACCACACCACAACACACACACTCTCATATATGCATGCACGCACACACCCACTCTGTCCACCTCTCCCCCATATACTCTCTCATTCGCACACACACATACACAAACATATATATACACACATAAGTCTATGGGATGAATTTGTATTTGCAAATTTGTATTTGCAGATACATTCTATTTGGTTCAAAAAGCACACAATCTGGAGGCAGTCAGTTCATGTGATAATTTATAAATTCTTGCTTTGGAAATAGATCCAATCTGACCCGAGGACCCAATAGATCCAATCTAACCTCACACCTTTAATGCATTGTCTGAGCTGAGATGTCACCTTTTTTTAAATATACTGATAACACCTTAAGTTATCTCGGGACAGTGACTTGAAAGAACTCTGGGATTTACATATTCATGAATCGAAACCTGCATCCCCATTCTAAGTGATTAAAGACTGAACATCAGTCTAGTTTGTTCAATGTATCACATCAGTTGTATAACACTGTGATCTTTTGCTATAAATTCTGTGTCCTATGATCCTGCCCCACTAGCTACCTGACGAAGGGACAGTGCTCCAAAAGCTTGTACTTTCAAACAAACCTGTTGGACTATAAACTGGTGTTGTGTGGCTTTTAACTGTGAAAATATGCATAATAAATGGCATGGAAATTTCAATTACTTGACAATTTTTGCAGCAAGTCAGTACTATTTCAACTAACTTTCATGTAGATGAAATGCTAATGTCCGCACTCACCTGTAGCCATGCAATGTCACCAGCAGGCACCACTCCCATTGGTATCATCCTCTGGTTGGTGGCAAATATGCCACCTGCTGGTCAAGGACCTCTTTCATGGGCAGGCCCAGTGATGGAATTTAATGGAAGTTGGAACTGCTAAACTCACTGCAAATGTCCTACCTCACAAATGCATAATTTGAGGAAGACAACTTGAATAATGCACCATGCAACTTCCAAGAAAATAATAACCAACAGATGAGTTAACTGAAACATTGGACATTAGGGCCAGACCATTCAGGTGAGATGTTAGGAAGCATTTCTATACATAAAAGGATGGTAGGATGTATGGAAATCTCCAAACATCCAGTAAATGTTGGATCTGTTGTTAATTTTAAATCTTAAAGATAGATAAACTTTTTGAAGCAAAGGGATATGGTCAAAAGGCAGGTATATGGAGTTCGGCCTCATATCAGCCATGATCTCACTAAATAGCAGAGAGGGGACAGAATGGCCTACTCCTGTTCCTATGGGATTCCTGTGTGATATTACAATGACAAGAACGTTCAAGAATTCTTTTCAAGTGAAAATAAACTCTGGGCATTCAATTTAAGTTTTTAACAACATTTAGTAGGATTTAGTTTAGATTTGCAGAAGCCTCTGTATATGAGACAATCAAATCTTAAGCTTCTGAAGATCAGATGGTCACTGACTTCGAAGTCGAGATCTTAACTGGACAATGCAAGTCTCAGTCACTGGTCAGGGACCGGGGAAGAAACCCTTGTCAATGTGGCCCACAGGAATCAGAACCACCTTCGGGCCTTTGCTGTGACTGTGATCCCAGGCAGCCATTCAGTGGCAAGCTGCCCATGAGAGTTGTGGCTGATGGCTAAACTCAACCCTTCTAAATTGGAAGAGGACCCAGGACAGTGGCTACTAACCATGTAATGCCGATTCCTATTGCAAGTAGCAAGGTGCCTATACCTGGGGAGATTGTTGGCACTATCCACGGGTTTTGCTAGATGGCCTTCTCGATATCTCTGGGTAATCCCGGAGCCATTTAATTGTAGTGGGCTGAGGAATAATGAGTGATAATAGGCTCTCTCATGAGCCTAATTAATCCCAGTGCTACTGGTTAGCAATCCCACATCAGTCTCTGGAAATTTTATCACTGTCAGGAAACTGGTCGGGCTCCTCCCACAATCACCCAGGCCCAGTAGGCATGGTTCTTACAGTGACAAGCTTTATAAAATTCCAGCCCATAACGTCGTAAATTTACATCCATTTTATACACAAAGGTTGACTTACTTCGTTAGATAGAAGAGGAGTCCCAAATGGACAAAAGGTTCAAGTTTGCAAGTCGATTGTAGTAATTCACAAAGAATATTAATAGCTACTATGAAGAATTCCATACGGAAGATATTTCAACCTTGCTTTCTGGAAGAGCAAAATCCCTGACAGCGGGTAGACTGGAATAAATATTAGGCTGCATAAAAAGTGAATGCAAGTGGGGAATATGCTGACTGTTTTTGATAAAACACCTGAGGATTTAGTTTTCAAATCTTATTAAGTTGCCACTTGTGAATTTTTGGCATGGATCACCTAACTTGGAGAATCCCACTGAATATGTTGTTGAGGGGTGTTTCTGTGCATCTTCGAGCTGTTCCACATGAAAATTATGGAGGAAGGGGATGAGAACTAGATCCTTCACTGTTGACTAAGCCGCAGCTTTCCAGGCCAATACACCATAGGCAGGATACACTGGATTCACAAATCCATCACAACACTTCCATAGAATTCCACAAATCAAGAGGAACCTAAGCCAGGCAGATTTTGTGGATTGTTTCCTATGCAACCACTTGAGGATACTCTGTATTAATGACTTCAGTAACCTTTAGGGTCTTCGAATCGCACCAATAACATCAGTTTTGAAGAAAAACTAGTAAATTCTTTAAAGTATGAAACATTTGGTACTTACCTTAGACCCACTTTTCCCTGAAGAAAAATTCTGCACTAAAACATGCCTCGAATGCTTAAAGGAAACTAAACACAACTGTAGCTCTGTTATGAAGAGACCAATTGTAGAAGCAAATCACGTGATCTTACAGTTCCTCTGAACTATTCTAAACTCCTCAGGGTAGAACCGCATATTATACTTGATTCCAGCCAACTGCCTTGACTTGAAAACTTATTTATTTATTGCCGAACAGTCTTTGCACAATAATCTAAAAGCGGTTCACAAAAATAGAAATGCATTTGTGCCAAAAAAAAAGTATTAATTGTTTGGTGTACATTCATGTTTAAATTTAGATTATTTGACACAGTAATGAAAAAATTCCAGTGCAATAAAATTGAACTTAGTGAATTCTTATGGACATTTAGCATATTTTCTAAAAAGCATGCTTCTCCAACAGAAACAACTTACCCACAATCTTGAAGCCAAATTTCAATCTTCTTATTTGATATGCCATTTTCTGTCAAGATATATCAGATCAGTATTAGCAATAAATTATCACTCTTAAGTTAATTAACTAAGCATTAGCCACAACGAAGATGGTTACAAATATAAATCACTGTACAAGTCAAAACCAGGCTAAAAATCTAAAAGATCTTGAACAGATCTGTAATGACTTTGTACTCACAAGTAACTAAAAATCTGCTGTTTCTAAAGTACACTGAATACTCAAAATCCCAGCAAATATGAGGGGCATTAAAGTAATGGTTGTATCTGGCTCCATCTGATCTGATGGTGCCACACATTCATCGGTGCAGAACTTAGTTGTCGAGCATTATAACCCAACGGAGACAAATGTGTCATCTCTAGCTTATAATAATTTTTGTAATTATGCTTAACAATCAATGAATGTAGCTTGTTGTACTGTTACCATGCAGTAAACTTATCTTGTACCCCATCTCATTCAGATTCAATCGTGTTTAATTCCGTTCTAAATGGAATAGTCCCATGTGCTTAGCATAGAAAAGGAGGATTTGTCTCTTCAGAGACTGTTTAACCTGATTATAGTTTTGTTTACAACAGGCGAAAGGAGGATTAGTGTATTTGGTTCCCAACCATAAGCTGCTGGTGGTTGATACTACAAATGGTGATCATGGTGACCAATGACAAGATCATGGCTTATATAGCTCAAAGCAACAACAGTGAAAATTTACATCCATTCAACCAAGCAGGAAACATACTTGGAAGAGAGTGATCTTGCTACATTAAGCACATTACTGCTTTATAAATACTCAAGAGTTAGTCGGCAACAGCAACAAATTCTCTCACAGAGAAGCAGGACAGAAGTGGTACTCCAGAAGAAAACCTCCACATCAGAGCTGGTAGGAGGTGAAGCAAACAGTGTAGAGTAGGAAGAGGATAGAAACTAGTCACACTGGGAAGTGATGGAGTCCTTACAGTACAAGGAACTGCAGAACCAAACCAGAACTTCATGATCAAAAGTTTCAAACCCCTGTGGGCAAGTCGGAAAAAATTTAAAATAATGACACAGAGATCTGACTGAGAGGACAGAAAGGTAAAAAAAAAACACTTGCCCTTAAAAACTAGTAATGATCCCACATTGAGCTGCAATTGTTTCTGTAAAAGCAGAATTCTTAGTCTCCTCAAAGGACATACAACAAGATGAAAGTGATTAAGCTATTTCAGCTGCTTCTGAAAGTTTTGTTCAAAATTAATGCAAAGTCATGTTCTGAATGAGTCACACAGCTAAACTAATCTGCCTTAAAAAAAACATTTATTTACTTAATGTATTTACTTACCTTTAGCAAACTCATTTGATTGTGAGATACTTGATTTATGGTGTTATAAACAAACTTGTGCAAAAGCACTTTCAGAATTTGGAGTTTCTTGCCCCTTAAGTTTCACAACTTTCAACATGGATAACAGATACTTACACAAAAGAAGAGATTTCAAAATGTTAGAAGATCTAAAAGGTATAATGCCACTAGAGTGAAGTGACTAATGCATTAAACAGAGAAGTCATAGAGCCAGAGCATTATGTTATTTCTCCATTTTCTGTTTTTGTGATCTGCCATCATTGAAAGCACCTTAATTTTGCTGTCTTCTCCAAATAGGGGAGACAGAAATGGTTGGACAAATTAAACTATGCTAATAAGACAGCAACAATTATTTTTGACACTGGAGATGCACCAAATTAAAAATTTGCAAATTAAGAAAAATTAGTTATTTGTGATAACAGCACTATGCATTGTTACAGTTACTTTACCACAATAAATGTCTCAAAGTATTAGATAGGAGCATTACAAAACAAAATGTAGACATCAGTTTATATCAGCAGTAATTTGGTAAATGACGAACAGCTTTGTCAAAATGGAACACTTCAGAAAACACCTCAAAAGGAGGAAAGTTGGGAGGTGAGCTTGCAGCATGGAGAGGTACCTCTAAAATGTTGTGGCTATTTCAGAGACATGGATAGAGCAGGGACAGGAATGCATGTTGCAGGTTCCAGGGTTTAGATCTTTCATTAAGAACAGGGAAGACGGTAAAAGAGGGGGAGGTGTGGCCTTGTTAGTCAAGGATAGAATAACGGTGACTGAAAGAACTTTTGATGGGGACACGTCTACTGAGGTGGTATAGGCTGAGGTTAGAAACAGGAGAGGTCTCACTGCTGGGAGTTTTTTTTATAGGCTTCCACAGAGTTCCAGGGCTATGGAGGAGAGGATCGGCAAAACAATTCTGGATAGGAGCGAAAGGAACAGGGTGGTCATTGTAAGGGGCTTTAACTTCCCCAACATTGATTGGAAATGCTATAACTCTATTAGGTCAGTTGGATCAGTTTTGTCCAACGTGTGCAGGAGGGTTTCCTGTCACAGTATGTCAAAGGGCCAACAAGAGGGGAAGCCACACTGGATCTAGTGCTTGGTAATGAACCAGGCCAAGTATTTGAATTAATGGTAGGTGAGCACTTTGGAGAGAGTGACCATAATTCAATTACATTTAATTTAGCGAAGGAAAGGGATAGATACATGCCACAGGGCAAGAATTATCAATGGGGCAAGGGTAATTATGTGATTAGACAAGATGTAGGACGCATAGATAAAATCATGAAGGGTATAGACAGGGTGGATTGAGACAAGCTTTTTACCAGGGTGAAGGATTCAATAATGAGAGGTCACACTTTCAAGGTGAGAGGTGGAAAGTTTAAGGAGGATACACACGACAAGTACTTCACACAGAGGGTGGTGGGCATTTGGAACATGTTGCCAGCAGAGGTGGTCGAGGCAGGCACGGTAGATTCATTTAAGATGCATCTGGATAAATGTATGAGTAGGTGGTGAGCAGAGGGATACAGATGCTTAGGAATTGACCCACAGGTTTAGACAGTACATTTGGATTGGCTCAGGCTTGGAGGGCCAAAGGGCCTGTTCCTGGGCTGTAAATTTTCTTTGTTCTTTGTTCATAAAATGGGGTAGGAAGATGCAGGGGATAGGGACAATCAAAATGTGGAGCTGATTTAAGGAAGAGATAGTGTGTGTCCTTGATAGGTAAGTCCCTGTCAGGCAGGGAGGAAGTGATAAGGTAAGGGAACCGTGGTTTACTACAGAAATTGCACCTCTTGTTAAGCGGAAGAATGAGGCTTATGTGACGATGAGACAAGATGATTCAGATGAGACATTGGAGATTTAAATCCTTGCTAGCTAGTCTGTAAAGAGAGAGTCAAGAAGAGCAAAGAGTGGACATGAGCAGTCTTTAGCAGGTAAAATAAAGGAGAACCCTAAATGTTTTCTACAGGTATGTAAGGAATAAAAAGCTGACTAGGGTAGGAATAGGGCCAGTCAAAGACAAAAGTGGGAAATAGTGTGTGGATCCTTTGAAGATATGGAGAGGTGCTAAATGAATATTTCTGATCGGTTTTCACTCAGGAAAAGGAGAATATTGTAGAGGAGAAGAATGAGATACGAGACATTAGACTAGAAAGGATTGAGATTGGTAAGGAAGAGGTGTTGAAAATGTGTTGCTGGAAAAGCGCAGCAGGTCAGGCAGCATCCAAGGAACAGGAGAATCGACGTTTCGGGCATAAGCCCTTCTTCAGGAATAAGCCCTCTCATTCCTGAAGAAGGGCTTATGCCCGAAACGTCGATTCTCCTGTTCTTTGGATGCTGCCTGACCTGCTGCACTTTTCGAGCAACACAGTTTCAGCTCTGATCTCCAGCATCTGCAGTCCTCATTTTCTCAAGGAAGAGGTGTTATCAATTCTAGAAGGAATGAAAGTAGACAAGTTCCCTGGGCTGGATGGGATTTATCTGAGGATTCTCTGGGAAGCTAGGGAGGTGGTGTTGGAGCGTTGGGCTTTGATCTTTTGTGTCGTCATTGTCTACAGGTTTAGTACCACAGGACTGGAGGATTGCAAATGTTGTGCAATCTCTACCTGCACTAGAGATGATGCAGGTAGTGAGCCACTATGTCTGTTGTAGGAAATGTTTTGGAAAGGATTATAAGACATAGAAATTATAATCTTAGCAAGCAACAATTCAATTGCAGATAGTCAACATGTTTTCGTCAAGGGCAGGTCATTTCTCACAAATGTCACTGAGTTTTTTGAGAAGGTGTCCAAGCATGTGGATGAGGGTAGGGCAGTTGAAGTGGTGTACATGGACTTCAGTAAAGCGTGTGATAACATTATACATGGTAGGAGAAAGTGGGATTGAGGGTGATTTAGCAGTTTGGATTAGAAACTGGCTTTCTGTAAGAAGGCAGCGAGTGTGGTCGATGAAAAATATTCAGGCTGGAGTCTGGTTACTAGTGGTGTGGAACAAGAATCTGTTTAGGACCACTGCTGTTTGTCAATTTTACAAGTGACTTAGACGCAAGCATAGGTGGATTGGTTAGTAAATTTGCAGATGACACTAAAGTCAGTGGAGTAGTGACAGTGTGGAAGAACGTTGCAGGTTGCAGGGGGACTGGGATAAACTGCAGAATTGGGCGGTGAGGTGGCAAATGGAGTTCAGTGCAGCTAAATGTGAGGTTTAGATTAGATTAGATTAGATTACTTACAGTGTGGAAACAGGCCCTTCGGCCCAACAAGTCCACACCGACCCGCCGAAGCGCAACCCACCCATACCCCTACTTTTTGCCCCTTTTAACCTAACTCTATGGGCAATTTAGCATGGCCAATTCACCTGACCCGCACATCTTTGGACTGTGGGAGGAAACCGGAGCACCCGGAGGAAACCCACGCAGACACGGGGAAAATGTGCAAACTCCACACAGTCAGTCGCCTGAGTCGGGAATTGAACCCGGGTCTCTGGCGCTGTGAGGCAGCAGTACTAACCACTGTGCCACCGGTGATTCACTTTGGGAAGAATAACTAGAAGGCAGAGTACTGAGTCAATGGAAAGATTCTTGGTAGTGTGGATGTACAGAGGGGTCTTGGAGTCCATGTACAGAGATCCCTGAAAGTTGCCACCCAGGTTGATAGTGCTGTTAAGAAGGCATACGTTGCGTTAGGTTTTATTGGTAGAGGGATCGAGTTCCAGAGCCGTAATGTCATGGTGCAACCATACAAAACACTAGTGCAGTCGCATTTGGAATATTGTGTACAGTTTTGGTCACCCCCATTACAAGAAGGATGTGGAAACACTGAAAAGATGCAGAGGAGATTTACCAGGATTTTGCCTGGTCTGGAGGGAAGGTCTTATGAGGAAAGGCAGAGAAACTTAGGTCTGTTCGCATTAGAAAGAAGAATGCTAAGAGGGGATTTGATAGAGACATAGAAGATGATCAGAGGATTACACAGGGTAGACAGTGAAAGTCTTTTTCCTAGGATGATGACGTCAGCTTGTACGAGGGGGAAATAGCTACAAATTGAGGGCTGATAAATTTTAAGACAGATGTCAGAGGCAGGTTCTTTACTGAGAGAGTAATATGGGCATGGAATGCCCTGCCTACCAAAGTAGTTAACTCTGCCACATTAGGAATATTTGAACAATCCTTGGATGAGCATATGGATGACAATGGGATAATGTAGGGCGATGGGCTTAGATTAGTTCACAGGTCAGCGCAACATAGAGGGCCAAAGGGCCTGTTCTGCGCTGTATTGTTCTGTGTACTATGAAATCTTCGAGGAGAAAGTGAGGTCTGCAGATGCTGGAGATCAAAGTTGAAACTTTATTGCTGGAACAGCACAGCAGGTCAGGCAGCATCCAGGGAACAGGAGATTCGACGTTTCGGGCACAGGCCCTTCTTCAGGAATGAGCAGAGAGTGTTCAGCAGGAGAAGATAAAAGGTAGGGAGGAGGGACTTGGAGGAGGGGCGTTGGAAATGTGATAGGTGGAAAGAGGTCAAGGTGAGGGTGATAGGTCGGAGTAGGATGGAGGCGGAGAGGTCAAGAAGAAGACTGCAGGTCAGGAAGGCGGTGCCGGGCTGGAGGGATCCGGCTGAGACAAGGTGGGGGGAGGGGGGATGAAGAAACTGGTGAAGTCCAAGTTCATCCCCTGCGGTTGGAGGGTTCCCAGTCGGAAGATAAGACGCTCCTCCTCCGACCGTCGGGTTGTTGTGGTTTGGCAGTGGATGAGTCCAATGACCTGCATATCCTCGGTGGAGTGGGAGGGGGAGTTGAAATGCTGTGCTACAGGTTGGTTGGGTTGGTTCGTCCGGGTGGCCCAGAGGTGCTCTCTGAATCGCTCCGCAAGTAGGCGGCCTGTCTCCCCAATATAGAGGAGGCCACTATGAAAGACAGGGAGAGGGAGAGAGGCAGAGAGATTGCAAAAGGGAATTCCAAAGCTCAGAGCCAAGGTAGCTAAGGGCAAAGCCAAAATCAGAGGCATTCCACAAGCCATTTTGAGAGACGCACAGAGCTGAAGGAATGGTGGAGATTCTAGAAGCTAAGAGAGGACCATCTATTGGTTGTTATCTTCCCACTCTAAGTAAATGTAGGCAACCATTTGAATTGTAATGTTTTTCAGGAAGACATTTGGTTTCTGAAATCCTATTTTGCCCCGTTCCACACCCCTGCCCCACCAATCATCTTCAATTTAAAATTCCAATTCCCAGGAAAAAATATATTCCTAGAATATATAAATCATAACATTACATTCATAACATTACTGTTCAAAAGATTTTGATTGTCTCAAAGCATTTTACAGCCATTGTAAAATTATAAGATATAGTAAGAGAGAATTAATTAGTGCCTTTCATGACCATCTGATATCTCAAAGTGCTTTACAGCCAACCAAGTTCCTTTGAAGGTTTAAATCAAAAAATGTGGTGCTGGAAAAGCACAGTGCATCAGGCAGCATCCAAGGAACAGAAGAGTCAATGTTTCGGGCATAAGCCCTTCATCATTCCTGATGGCTAACCTGCTGTGTTTTTCCAGCGCCACACGTTTTGACGCTGATTCTCCAGCATCTGCAGTCCTACTTTCTCCTAGCTTTGAAGGTTTAGAGGGGTAGTTTTAAGGTGAGAGGAGAAAGATTTAAAAGAGACCTAATGGGGCAACTTTAGCACACGAAGGGTGGTGCATGTATGGAATGAGCTGCCAGATGAAGTGGTGGAGGCTACTACAATTACATTTGAAAGGCATCTGGATGGACATATGAACATGAAGGATTGAGAAGAATATGGGCCAAATGCTGGCAAATAGAGCTAAATTAGTTTAGGATATCTGGTCAACTTGGACAAGTTGGACCAAAGGGTCGGTTTCTCTGCTGTAAATCTCTATGACTCTATAAGTTTGGTCAGTTTTGAAATGTGGGAACTGCATCAGCTGAATTTTAAAAAGGTAAGTATTCTCTTTTTCCTTTCTATCCTCCCAGTGTGAACAATGACCCTTGATCACCACCCTCTGTCTCCTATCGTCAAGCCAACTTTGTATCCAATTGGCTAGTTCGCCCTGGATCCCATGCGATCTCACCTTACTAACAAGTCTATCATGCAGAACTTTGTCAAAGGCCTTACTACAGTCCATATAGACAATGTCTAGTTGTGACCGCTCTCTCCAGGTGGAAATACTTTTCCATTTCCTTCATCAAATACTGTATTTCATTAGGTCACTCATCATTTTTGAGAGAGAGAAAAGCCTGAGTAAATACTTTTTATACCTTCTCCATTGTCTTTTTTTATATAGCATTTAACATAACACTTTTGCTTTTTGACTTTAATGTTAAGAATCCCAATAACTTTATTTAATTACACAAGTTGCTACATTTCATGATTTTTTTTTGCAGTTGTATTCTTTTTTCTCAGACCCCCATTTTGTTAGTTCCTCCCCAAGTCTTCTTTTTGTGATAAGTGAAATATATCCTCTCATTCCCAAAGTTTATTTTCTTATATTTTATCTCATCATCTTTGGTATGAATGACATTCCACCTAATTTGGTGTCTTTCACAAATTTTGAAACTGTATTTCTGATTCCAGAGTTTATTATCACTATTAGACTTCATAAGGTGAGAGTGTTTTAAACTTCAATTTACATTAAGCAAAATGCCTTGGAACGGGGATTAGATTAGATTACATTACATTACAGTGTGGAAACAGGCCCTTCAGCCCAACAAGTCCACACCGACCCGCCAAAGCGTAACCCACCCATAATGACGCGAGTGATGTGATATACGAATTCTACCAGTAATAGACCCATTCAATTCAATTGACAAGGGGACAGGAGACCATGGTCAACTGGAGCGATAGCAGATATGAGCTTTAGCACTTTCAAAGGAAGCAGATCTTATCTGATTCAGACTCCCAGAGCCAGTGAGACCAACAGACTTAGGGGAAATAGACCACTATAGATACTGCAATGCCAGTCCAAATAAATGGCTGTTTTTTTTGCGATAACCACCAATTAAATGCTGGTAAGGATGAAATCCATGTTCAAGGAAATCAGTGTTGTGCATTTTACAAGCCTACTTAATTATGTTTAAAGAGTTGAGTGAAAAGGGTGGTTATTTTAAAAGAATACTGGAATATACACCTTGGCAAAGCAGGGAGAAGGATCCTATTAATATTGGGAAGAATTGGACTTTACGTTAAAGCTGCACATATACAAAGAGTGAGTCGAACATACCAATACTACATACCAATAAAATGGGCAGGGATGGGGGGGGGGGTGAACAGATTTTTTGTAGTTTAGTGTATTATTTTCCTATTAAGTAACATATAGTTAACATGGATCGTGGCATGCTTATTTTGATAATATTCTTTTTGTGTAGGTCACTTGGATATATGTAACTGTTTTAAAAGTTATTGGTCTCTAAGGAGATTCTAATTGTAAATTGTGTATGTAAATTGTTACCAACAGCCCTAGTACCAATCCTAGTGGATCCTCTCTTCCATCCTGCTACCAATTTGAGGAGCCATCCACAATCCATACTCGATGTCATCTGCTACTTATCCCCTGACTTCACATGCCCCGATCTTAGTTGCGCATCTTCCATCAGCACCTTATCAAAGGCCTTTTGGAAATCCAGACTTACAATGTGTGCCACATCACTCTTATGAATCCTTTCTGTTACTTCTTTTTAAAAGGAAAATCTAAAATATTGATTATTCCTTTTAGAATCAATGATGACCATTAGTCGTGTTTCCTGTTTCTTGATCGTGTTCTACTGCATATTTGATTAAGATATCATTTCTTTCCTACCACTGACACTGAATTATTTGGTCTCCAAATTGCTCAATTTGTTCCATGTGCTTTTTAAACACAGGAGCCACATAAGCAGTCTGCCACTTCTTGAGCACTATTCCCTTCCTGCTGGTAATATGAGTGATTCCAATTGTTGAACGTTTGCAGAAACTCCTATCCACAGTATACCCACAGTGTTTATTCCTCATCTGGCAGACCAAACACTATATTATATTCGGACAGTCATGATTGACTTAGCTGGTCACGTAACCAGAATGCCTCTGTGAATTTTGTATGGAGGACTTGACTCTCCAATACACTACTATGGCAGATATATAAAGCAATACGAGGATATTGTGACGGTTTCACTTAGGTGTTTTGGTATTGACCTTGTGGTCCACTATAAGCTCATGAATAATCTGCATTTGGTGCAATCAAGTAAAAACAGCATCTCAGAGCCATACTACATGGAAACAGACCCTTTGATCCAACTCATCCATGCCAACCAAGTTTCCCAAACTAAATTTGTGACAAAGCAAACATCAGAGACAGAAAAAAAAAACACAAGGAGAGGAAATTCTCAGCCAGTGTCCAGATATCAGTCTCCAAAGTGTCCTGTCCAGCATACAGTAGAACATTCCAAAGCCCATTGGCCTTCACAGTCACTGGTGCACCCATTGGTATACCAGCAGACACTGCAAATGAAGAAGATGGTCATCCTCACCCTGAAAGATGAACTAGATCAAACAGTAAGCAGCTGTTTTATCACAACCAGGGACAAGGGTCTAACTCGCATTGAATTGTATCAAAGAAACTGTACCTAGATGACTAGCTAATCAAAAAGCTAATTATGGAATATTTCTAATAATCTATTCTAAGAATATATGCATAATCCCTAGTTGCCCCAAGTTGGTAGAATTTGATGGTTTTCTGGGCTATTTCAAAGGGAGGTTAAAGATGCTCCATGTTGGAATGGGACTAAATACCTTTGTCAAAGAGATCTGTGCACACATACAACAAATGCAGGTAATTCCAGATAAATAGTTGTAGGATTTTTAAAAAAGTTTATGCTCAGTCTACATAAAAAAAACAACCTGTTTAATCATGAACCATTATTCGTTCATGACCGACTACATAAATCTTATGTACCCTTTGGAACAGAAATTCTTACCTTCAGTTGATGGCCCAGACAGTGCTAGATTTGCGGATCTGTTTTCTTCTGATAGCACAGTAGACTCTGCAACACACCCATTTTCTGTTTCAGAGACTTGCCAAGAGTCTCTGCTTCTTGCCCAAGCTTTCCTTTTATCCTTTGCATTTCTCCAGCTATGTGCACGGCCAGATAAAACTGCCTCATCCATAGTTACAATTACACTTTTAATTCAATGAAGAAGTCAACCTGCAAGTCCAGGACAAAGGATAACAATTAATATGCCAGATCATCAGAAAAACAGAGTTTCAACCTTTCCAGTTATCTAAGCTAAGTGATAAGTGAAGGCTTGCCAGTAGCACAAATGTCCCACTGCTGCGATTCCATATAACATGCCAACTCACCAGCTTACGGACAAATAGTTGTTTTTTGTTACAAAACTCGTACTATTGCCAAAAAGAAATACATTTTCTGAAAGCTTTTCACATCATAACATGAAGTTGCCGGTGTTAGACTTGGTGGACAAAGTTAAAAATCACACAACACCAGGTTATCATCCAACAGGTTTATTTGGGTTTACAAGATTTCGGAGTGCTGTTGTCAAGTAATCAATGGGGTAGGATCATAGGACACAAAATTTAAAGTAAAACACCAAAACGTCATACAAATGATGCAATGTATTGAATAAACCTAGATTGCTGTTAAGTCTTTAATCATTTAGAATGAGTTGTAGGTTTCAACTCATTAATATGTAAATCGCATAACTTATTTCAAGGCACATTCGAGATAACTTAATGTTTCATAAAAACAAAGGTGACATCTCAGCTCAGACAATGCATTAAAAGTGTGAGGTCAGAGTCCGTCTGTATCCCAACCTTGGGTCAGATTGGTTCTATTTCCAAAGTAGGAATTTATAAAATGTCACATGCACTGACTGCCTATAGATTGTGCACTTTTTGAACAAAATAGAATGCATCTGCAAATGCAAATTCACCCCATAAACTTATGTGTGTATGTCGGGGGGTGGGAGAGGGGAAGAAGAGACACAGAGAGAGAGACAGACAGACAGAGACAGAGAGAAAGAGAGAGATGTGGGGGGAGGGGGGGAGAGATGGTTTGCTTGACAGAGTGCATATGCAAGTGTGACAGAGTCTTTGTAAGTGTGTGTATGTGTGCGAGTGCGAGTGCGAGTGCGCGTGCGCGAGTGTGTGTGTGAGAGAGAGTGTGTAAGAGTGAGAGAGTCAGTCTGGGGGGACGGAACACTTCAGCGGTCAAGGACATTCGGCCTCGGATCTTCAGGTGACCATTTTCCAAGGTGGACTTCAGGATATGCAACAATGCAGAGTGGCTGAGCAGAGGCTGATAGCCAAATTCAGTACTTAGATTACTTACAGTGTGGAAACAGGCCCTTCGGCCCAACAAGTCCACAACGACCCGCCGAAGCGCAACCTACCCAGACTCATTCCCCTACATTTACCCCTGCTCATAACATTATGGGCAATTTAGCATGGCCAATTCACCTAACCTGCACATTTTTGGACTGTGGGAGAAAACCCACACAGACACGGGGAGAATGTGCAAACTCCACACAGTCAGTCGCCTGAGGATGGCCTTAACCGGGACTTTGGGTTCACGTCACACTACAGATGATCCCACCACACATTACTCTCGCTCACACACACACAGCACATATGATCACATTCACACAGACCCTCTCTCATTCACATACACACCTTCTCAAAGGCATATACTCTGTCACACTCGCGCACACACTATCAAGCATACACACACTCTCACTCTCCCTCTCTCTCACACACACTCACCCCATAGACGTAAATGTAAATGTGCCTTTTCAGATTTGGACTTGTAGGTACATTCTATTAGTTCACAATCTCGAGGTAGTCAGTCCATGAGACATTTTATCAATCCCACTTAGAAAACAGAATAAAATCTGACGTAATGTTGCAATACAGACAGATTCTAACCTCACATCATAACTCATCTCTAACCTAACCTCACAAATGAATTGTTGGAGCTGAGATGTCACCTTTATTTTTTAAATAAAACCTTAAGTTATCGCGGGAATATGACTTGAAAGTAGTTCTGAGATTTACATGTTAACAAGTCAAAACCTGTAGCCTCATTCTAAGTCACTAAAGACTTAACAGCAACCTAGGTTTATTCAATTGCATCAGTTATATGACGCTTTGATATCTTACTATAAAGTCTGCGTCTTCTGATCCTGCCCCACTAGTTACCTGAAGAAGGAGCAGTGCTCTGAAAGCTTGTACTTCCAAATAAACCTACTGAACTATAACCTGGTGTTGTGTGATTTTTAAACTTTCACGTCATAAGCATCATGACAATTCACAAGAATACCAATGTTTGGGAAAAACAACATTTATACCATAAAAGAGGAGAGTGATGATTTGTTGGCAAGTGGACTCTGATTGGTGGAGGTGCTGTCATGTGGAATGTATCAGTTATTGATGATTGAAAGTTATCGGTCAGGCTTTCTTTAAATTTTAATCATAGGCATGTTGACTCTGATTGGTCAAAGTTAAAAATCACACAACACCAGGTTATAGTCCAACAGGCTTAATTGGAAGCACTAGCTTTCAGAGTGGTGCTCCTTCAACAGAGGGTTGTGGAGTACACAATTATAAGACACAGAATTTAGAGAAAAAGCTGACAGTGTGATATAACTGAAATTATACTTTGAAAAATACCTTGATTGTTTGCTAAGTCTCTCAACTGTTAGAATGGCCATGTTAGTTTCACTTCTTTCATATGTAAATCACAAAACTGTTTTAAATGTTACATTCTCAGGTTAACTTTAACAATTGGTGTCAGCCCAGATAATATGTTGAAGGTGTTAGCCCCTTGTGTTTCCTATCTGTGCCATAATGTTTAGACTGATTCTAATCTAAAAAGTGACTTTACAGAGTCTTACATGGATTCATGCAGTTTTTGAGCAAAGTACAATGTAACTCTGCAAGTACAAATTCACCCCACAAACATGTGTGTGCGCGTGTGTGTGTCTGTGAATGGGGTGGGGTGTTGTGAGTGTCTGTGTGTGACATAAACCCAAGGTCCCGGTTGAGGCCCTCCCTATGGGTACCAAACATAGCTATCAGCCTCTGCTCAGCCAGTTTTTGCTGCTGCCTGTCCTGAAGTCTGCCTTGGAGGATGGTCACATGTCAGAGTGTGGACATGGATACCACCATTACGTGTGGGAACACCTCCAACCATGTACGTGGCAGGTATTCATGCGACTCAGCCAACGTTTCTATCTCATACACTGCAGGCAAAGATGCCGAGACATGGTACATTGGTGAAACCGAATAGAAGTTACCGCAAATGAATGGGCACCGCACAACAATCAACAGGCAGGAGTGTTCCCTCACAGTTGGAGAGCACTTTAGCAGCCCAGGAATTCGACCTCGGACCTTCGGGTGACCATCCTCCAAGGCGGACTTCGGGATTGGCAGCAGCGAAAAGTGGCTGAGCAGAGGCTAATAGCTATGTTCTGTACCCATAGGAAGGATCGCAACCCAGACCTTGGGTTCATGTCACATTACAGGTGACCACCATTGCTCTATATACACACACACACACACACTTACATCCCTTTAAACAGACACATGCACACACGCACGCATATACGTTTGTGGGGTGAATTTGTGCTTGCAGAGTTACATGGTACTTTGCTCAAAAACTGCATGAATCCATGTAAGACTCTGATTCTTAGATAAAAAATGAGTTAACAATCTAAACTTTATGGCATAGATAACAGCATACAGGGGGCTAACACCTTCAACACATTATCTGGGCTGACACCAATTGTTAAAGTTAACCTGAGAATGTAACTTTTAAAACAGTTTTGTGATTTACATATGAAAAAAGTGAAACTAACATGGTCATTCTAACAGATAAGAGACCTAACAATCAAGGTATTTTTCAAAGTATAATTTCAGTTACATCAAACTAAACTTTTGCTCTTAATTCTGTGTCTTACAATTGTGTACTCCACAACCACCTGGTGAAGGAACAGCGCTCTGAAAGCTAGTGCTTCCAATTAAACCTGTTGGACATAACTTGGTGTTGTGTGATTTTTAATTTTGTACACCCCAGTCCAACACCTCCAGATCCTGATTGGTCAAGGCAGTGTCCTGAGAAATGAACTAGAGAGTGGCTGCTACCTATTTTGGTAAGTTTGAATAACAATACTCAGCAGTAAACAAGTTTCAGGTTGGATAAATTTGACTGCAGATAAAGATCTCATATTCTGTTCTATTCCAGATCTTGAACAGATAATATAATTGCACAGGGGTCTAACAAGGTTAATAAATGATTGCATGCTGGAAGCGCCAATTACTGTGAGGGTGTCTTTGGACTGAGTCAGAGTAAAGAAGAAACCTGTAGGAGACAGACCTAGGGCTATGGTGGTCCTAACAAACTCCATAGTAATGTATGTCACGTTCGCGCAATCTGGAATTAACTGTAGTGAGGCAATAAACATCCAATTGTTTATTCAACCAGATACTTCCAGTTAAACCTGAAAAGTTGGATAGCCAGTCTAGGCCACATCAGCATTAAAGGAACCCATGTACAAAACATATGGTAAAATGATTGGCCCCTGCCACAACAAAGCTGTCGATCACAGCATACTCTTTCTGCCAACTAAGTGAAATTAGAATTTGCACTTTCTATAAAATCCCCAGACAGAAAAGAAAACATGTTTATGACTCAAAAGACAAAGTCAACAGATACTAATTGCTGATGACAGAGAATTGCACAACATTCAACACAGAAGAATGATTTAGGAGATGCCACGGAAAGCAGTTCAGACCAAAAAGAAGGCATACAAGAACAGAAAGAACTCTGCAGCAGGCGTACAGTCTACATCACGACACAATGCTCTGTGGAACAGTCCTGAGTCACAGCTGAGTCAATGAGGCAACCATACATGAAGAATTGTATGAGTCAAAACTAAAACTTCTTGTACCAAACGGAAAACCTCAAATGCTCAGTAACTTGGGTATCATGAGTGGATACCATGAGACACGGCTGGAAAACATTTCAAAGCCACGAGCAAAAACTGCTACACTCTGGGAGCAAAGAGCTGGGGAAGTAACTAACCAAACTAACTCAAAACAAGCAAGCATTGAGCAATGCAACGTAGTATGCAATTCTGACCTTACACAGAAATATTTTCAGGGGTCGATAACTCAACTGTAGTCATGGTGAGGCTCTAAAATGCAGGAAAACCTCTGTCACACCTGAAAAGCATAGAAAGATGTCTAAGTTGGACAAGAAACTCTACAGTACAGCAGCTAAGCATGGGAGAACTGCTATTACTGCAGAATAAAAGTCTTTAAAATGAAAAAAATACCTAAGCGCATTAGGAAGTAATGACATCAGAAATAGCTTTCCCAGGAAGATTTCGTTTCAGATGAGCCAAATAGAACACAAAATTGGACAATCTGAAGATGATGATTCTTGAAGTACTGAGTAGCTTCTAAACAGTGAATGAAGAAAGAAATTAAACATACAAATATTCTTCTATACACATCTGAGAGAGTAGCAGATGATTTTATTACTCAAAGGGTAGATGAAACATTGGTTGCACTTGTGAAGCTGCTTTGCTCTAGACCGTTGGCAAGGAGAGCAATATCTGGTATCTGTCCTACCCACCTTGCTAGTCTTTTATGCTTAGTCTATATGACATTGAAGAGGTATTGAAAACCTTTGGCGATTATTTCAAGGCCAGAACTATAAAAATCTCGAAAGGGCAAGACTCAACAAAACGATGAAATATCCAGATTAATGCATGAATAATTTCATTTATTCCCTTTACAGACAAACGGAGAAATGTCATTATGGTGATGTAATGCCAGATTCATAAGGGATTGGATTGCGTAGGCAATTCTGGTGAGCCTTTGGCTTTCTCTAATGGATTTGACAATCAGAAGGTGAGCGAAGCAAAGGAAGCTGGAAGCAAAACAGATCAACCCTAAGGAGAAGATAATACCTGGCACAGAAGGTCGACAAAATCTATTCATTTTGTCACAGACTAGATTGGGTTGGGGTATCTGGTCAGCATGGAAGAGTTGGACTGAAGGGTGTTTCTGTGCTGTCCATCACTATAACTCTTTGATTCTTTATACAAAGCATAAAAGACTAACAAGGTGGGTAGTGCAGAGGTTGACATTTTGGGTGTAACTCTTCTACAGGACTGGGGGGGGTGGGGGGAGCTGCAGATAAAGAGGGAGGCAGGGGCAGGATGAAGTGGGGACACCTCTGTCTCATCGGGAAGAACTGTTTGGATGAGCATGAAAGGGTTGGTGTACCAGCAGCATGCAGACAGAGATTTACCTGTCTCTCTTCCAACCTAGTTTACTGCATCAGGTGCTCCCAATGTGGTCTTCTCTACATCTGGGAGACTGAACGTAAACATAGGGAGCACCGAGCATCTCAGCCAGGTCCACACAGGCCAACCAGACCTCCCAGTCACCACCCATTTTAATTCCCCCAAACACTCCCTTTCCAACATGACCATCCTTGGTCTCCTCCATTGTCAAAACAAACCACAGCTCCTATTGAAGGAACAACACCTTATCTTCCACCTGGGCACCCTACAGCCCTGAGGACTCAACATTGAGATCTCCAATTTCAAATAACCTCCTTCCCCATCCACCAACTTCCTTCCCAGCCCCTCCCCCCTCCTTTCCACATCTCCCTCCACCAACCGGATTCATTCCTTCCATTGATCAACCAGGTCATACTTGTCTTCACCTGTCCCCACTTCACCACCCTGCCTTCGCCTCCTTCTTTATCTGCAGCTCCCCCCACACCCACCCCCAGTCCTGAAGAAGGGTTACACCTGAAATGTTGACTTCTGCACCTCCTGATGCTGCCTGGCTTGCTATGTTCTTCTAGCCTCCTGCCCGTCTACTTTGGATTCCAGCATCTGCAGATTTTTTGTCCTTAACAAGGTGGGTAGGACAGACACCAGACACACTCTGTCCCTGTCAATGGTCTGCAGCAAAGCAGCCTCACAGGTACAAGCAATGCCCAGCTTTTAAAACAAAATAATTGTATTGTAAATAGTCATTTGTTAGTACAGAACTTCAGTATTGTTCACAACAGGTGCATTTTGTCAAGCTTTTTGTCTTGCATTCGTCTGGACATTTCCCAAGAATATAAATTCAAGAGGAAAACAAATATTTATACAGCGCAAGTGGAGAGTACTGATGGGTCAGCAAGTATACTCTGCTTTTATTATAAGAAACAAGGGCACTTCATGTAAATGCACCAAAACACGACATAACAGAGTGGACTCGATGGGCCGAATGGCCTTACTTCCACTCCTAAGTCTTATAACCACAGAAAAATGGAAAGACTAAAGAACATATCACACAAACAGATAATTGAGAGAGAACCATCTCCAGTAGAAGATAAATCTCAAACATTCCTTGGAGAAATCAGACACCTAGACCAAATATCTCATTATGGAAACATTCACATCAATAGGTATCACATAAATTTCAAGTTAGCTACAGGAGCAAGTGTTACAGTATTGCCAGGGAGAGCGCTGTAGTTAACAACATACTGCTTACACTGAGCAGCTGTTTGGCAACACAGTCCAGGGCCTTCATACTTAAACGTTAAAGGTATGTTGTAAGCAACTCTCCAATATCAAATACCTTATGTACTTCACAAACAAGAGTTCTCTCTCCCGGTAAGGCATATATTTTGGCCTCAAACCCATTCAAGAGGTGGAAGAGGTTAAACAACAAAAGGTCAAGGAAAAGCTGGCATCGAATTTTCCTGGGCTACTCCACCATACTTCCATAAAGTTTCAGCATAACTTGTCCACCCTCATACTCAATGCCCCTTCCATTGAAGTAAGCATCCCATAGGTCTTTTTTTACTACCTTATCTACCTGAGCTGCCACCTTCAGTGATCTGCACACCCAGATCCCTCTGCATATCAATATTTCTACGGGTTCTGCCATTCACTGTATTATTTCCACTTGTACTTGACCTTGCAAAATGTGTCACTTCACATTGCTTGAGATTGAACTCTACCTGCCATTTTTTGGTCCATGACTCCAACTGATCTACATCCTACTGTATGCTCTGACAATCCTCCTCACTATCTGCAACTCTACCAATCTTTGTACCATACAAACTTATTAATTGGACCAGCTAAGTTTTCCTTCAAATCATTTAGCCAGACCATGAATAGCACAGGTCCCAGCACTGATCCCTGTAGAACACCACTAGTCACAACCCTCCATTCCAAAAAGCATCTTTCCACCACATCCCTCTGTCTCCTATGGCTATGCTAGTTCTGTATCCATATTGCCAGCTCACCCCTGAAAACATGTAACTTCACCTTTTGTACCAGTCTGCATGAAGGACCTTGTCAAAGGCTTTACCGAAGTCTATGTAAACATCAAACTACTTTTCCCTCACCTTCATTACCACCTCAAAAAACTCAGTCAAGTTCGTGAAGCACGACCTCCCCCACACAAAACCATGCTGTCTATCACTAATAAATCCATTTGCTTCTAAATGTGTTTAGATCCTGTCCCTGAGAATCTTTTCCAATAATATCTGTATTACTGACTTGAGGCTCACAGGCCAGTAATTTCCTGGATCATCCCTGCTATCCTTCTTAAACAATGGAATAATATAGGCTTTTTCCAGTCCTCTGGGACCTCACCTGTGGCCAAAGAGGATACAAGATGTCAGTCAATGCACCAGCAAATTGTTCTCTTGCCTCCTTCAATATTCTGGGATAGATCCCATCAGGAGCCAGGGACTTATCTACTTCAACACTTTTTAAGAAGCTCAAGACCTCTTCCTTTTTAATAACAACTTGGCTTAGGAAATGGAGTGTCAAATTTCTGAGATCATTCTCTACCAATTCCTTCTCTTTGGTGAATACTAACACAAGTTATTCATTTAGGACCTCATCCACCTCTTCTGGTTCCACACATAGATTCCCTCCTTTGTCCTCAAGTAGGCCAGCTCCTTTCCTGGCTACCCTCTTGCTTTTTATATATGCCTAAAAAGCCTTGGAATTCTGCTTAATTCTGTTTGCTGACTATTCTTCATGACCCCCTTTTGCCCTTCTAATTCCACGTTTAAACTCTTTCCTACTTTCCTTGTATACTTCAAGGCCTTCATCTGTTCCATCCTCCTATGCCTTATATATACTTCCTTTTTCTTTTTGACCAAGTTCATAACATCCCTGATCATCCAAGGTTCCCATAACTTGTGTACATATTCTTCATTCTCACAGGAACATGCCACTCCTGAACTCTCATCAACTGCTGCTTGAAGTACTCCCACATGTCCGATGTGGATATCCCCACAAACAGCTGCCTGCAATCAAAATTCTCCAGTTCCTGCCTATTATTGTTGTAGTTCACCACTCCAATTTGACACCTTCACCTGAGTACTGCTGTTCTCCCTATCCCTATAATACAACAGATAAGTCCAATTCCAGTAGCTGAAACGAAAGGAAAATAAAAGAAGGTCTACAGCTGTTCAAGTCAGAAGAACCCACAAGGAAAACGACCAGGAGCAGAAGACAGGCTGAAGTTGAGACCTCCACATCAGGTTCTTATCAACCAGACGACAGACAGGTAATATCGCATACACACACACATACACAAAGAATAGTTTATCTAGCTACAGTATTCTATTAGTAATATGCTTTTAGGACAATAGCTGGATTATTCAAACAGCAGTTTGATTCTCAGGGTTGTTACTCGCTTTCACTGGTCAGTAGATAGTACATACTTAATCTAGACACAGGTCAACAGATTGAAATGTTTTCCAACACTATTAAAACTGAAGAGAGTTTGAATTCCATGTAGCAATAAAATTTGTGTTAACATGGAAGCAAAGAGATCACAACTGAACCATCAACTCCACTAGAAAGGATATATGGTGATGGGCGATGGATACTCCACAACTGTATTCCATCAGATTGTCACACAGCCCAATGAACAGTTATCTACTGCAATGTTAAGTCAGCAACTAATTGTTGAGGTGTTAGGAAGTGTCAAGTTCAAGCATATCCAAAGAATACACTATTATTGCCAAACATGTTATGTTCAGATCATCTGAATTTATAAAGTTAAACCCTTAGGAAAATGGGGCAATAGTAATTAGACTCGGTGGTTAGCACTACTGCTTCACAGCACCAGGGACCCAGGTTCAATTCAACGCTCGGGCAAGTGTCTCTGTGGAGTTTGTACATACTTGGGTTTCCGCTGGATGCTCCAGTTTCCTCTGACAGTCCAAAGATGTGCAGGTAATGTGAATTGGCCATGCTAATTTGCCTATAGCGTCAAGGGATGTGCAGACTAGGTGGATTAGCCATTGTAAATACAACGTTACAATGATAGCATAACAGGGATGGGTCTGGAAAGGATGCTGCGTGGAGGGGCAGTGCAGACTCAATGGGCTACGTGGCCTGTTTCCACACTGTAGGCACTCTAATACTCTAGTTGAGAAAAACAAACACTGGTTGGAGGGAAATGTGTACATGGATCTCAAAGAGTTAAAATTTCTTTGAGTGCAACCAAGCACCTAGTTATCTCCGATACTCTTTCAGATTAACAAAAGGAACAGTCAGCAACAGACCCGAGTGTCCTAACAGTAGCAATGTAGGTCATACCCATAACCAGGAAATAGTTACAATAATGCAATAAAAACTTCTAACTGTTTACTCATTATCAATCTACTAGCTACACCAAAAAAAGGTAGATATCCTGATCAAACTAGGGCACTTTAGACTTGAAGGAATCCATACATACCGAAATACAACCTGCCATCACATGTAGCACAGAGTGTTGTGCTATTTGGCACAACATCCTGCGGGCGAGATGTTAAACTGAGGTTCCTTCTGTCTTGCTGTGGTTCAGATGAATGCTTAAAAAAAAACCCATGTTACTATTTGAACTGTTCTTTTCTCAAATAATCAGAGCACACATCTACTGGTTGTTTCTCACAATGCCGTTCGTGAAATCTTGCCATGAACAAAATGGGTGTTTCACTTATTTAATAAGTAACAGGCATAACTACTTTGAAGAGTTTATGTGCAAGGTGCATGGAGTCATTTCTGTGGCAACAGATTCATGGGAGTTGGCCTTTTCAGCTATTCCAGAGTTTCATACAACTTTCAGAAAGTGAAAATTATCAATTATTGAATCAATTATTACTTACCCTCGGGTAATGGGAGATTGAAATGCTTTTTCTTATTTTATGAACTTTACAATGATAGCTTATTGTCAGAACAGAAAGGATTGCTTTATCCTCTCTATTTTGGCCCACTGGGATATTTTGGTTATCCTTATTTATAGGCTGGATATGAATACTATCATTGATTGAACTGACTCTAGTAAATTACTGAAAGAACCCAATTAACATTTTTTGTTATTTTTCACATTTCAAACTTAATGAGAATTGCTTTTCAAGAATGTGTTTTAACAACTAAAGAAGCAACGATCCAACTACAGAAGTATTGGCCCATGACTCACAATGCAAATGAGACAAAAGCCTAAGTCCATTTATTATATGGAAATGTGTGACATCAATGAGAAGACCTGTGTGTTTTACATAAGTGTCACTTGTTCACATTTGACCACCAGAAAAATTGGCACATGTGTCTACAAACATAACTCAGTAGACAGTCTCCCACATCGAGCACTGCTCCAAGGCTCCAGAGTCCTGTTGTCACTGCTACTGGAAAGCAAAGCGATTGAAAACAGCTGCCCACTGTAGGCACAAATTCTTGTGAATTCAGGAATTTCCACCCACAACATGCTGATATATTAACCACTTTTTCATACAACAGTAGTCACAGTATGATTTTAGAAGCAGCCCTGGAGCAATGCTAAGGAAGAATGTGAGGGGAAAGTGGGTGTGGAGCTGAGAAGCAGATAGGCAGTTACAACTATCAACTTGCCAGAGAGAATACCAACATGAAACTGCATGTGGGTCCAGGCGTGATGAATGGAAGCAGAGTACTTGGGTACGGTGATTATTTGCACTTTTGCAAACATGATGAGTTTTGATATGTCTCCTTGTTTTCAGTTCAATATCAGACACTCATGTGAAAATAAATAATACTTTGTTTAAACGTCAGTTTGTGAAAAGTAGCTTATTTTAGCCAAAAACTAAAAAGGGGGGGGTTGAAAATAAACCACTCTGTCTGTGGACGGAAAGTGAGGAAAATAAAATGAGTTCAGACTCAAAATGTTAACTTGGTTTCTTTCTCCACAGATGCTGCCAGATCAGATGAGTTTCTCCTGCATTCTGGTGTTTGTTTCAATTTACAAGATCTGCAGTCCTTTTTTTTAAAAAAAAAGGGCTCTGTCTTTCCCTCTCCTAAACATTCATGGATCATACGGAAGCACACTATACTAAATATGAATGAATAGACAGCTCGAATTCAAAGTGAAGTATACAAAGAATGAAGTCTAAAAATCCATCAAAATACTCAATGTCTGATATATCCATTTTTAAAAGCTAATATCTTCAGTCTTGCATCCCACCCTATTTCATATAGTACCAAACTAAACTGGAGAAAGCTTTATTGTCACAATTACTAATATTTCAATAATAAAATCACATCAGATATAATGATAACCTGCCTACAGTTCAGATGGTAAACTGGATATTTTCACATTGAGGTTATTTTCAGAATTCCTAGCGACTTATATATTTGAATACAGTTTATTTCTGGTTTTGTCTGGAAGTAAACATGGAAATCTCCATTGCTCAGAAAGACATGTAACAAAAACACAGCTAGGAAATTTTTAAAAAATTGCTAAATGTGATTATTAAAACAGAGAATAGTTTCTCATACCGAACCATATTTCTCATTCTTCTGAAAGTTTACCCCAAATACAGAAATAGACATGAATATAATAGAGACTGATTCTCATGTTAATGCAGCTGCAGCATAGATGTCCAAAGTGTGACAGCATTACATCATCAGAGAACTATCAATTCATATCACTTTAACAAATAACCATTTATATAGCTAAAATATATTGCTCCTTTTAATGATTTCTGCAGACCCCCAAATCTTTACAAACTTCATGTTCCATCTCAAAACAGCAAGTCTAATGAGGTCTACATATTTTAAAAAAAATATCTTTTAGCTTCAACATGTGTCAAATAACAAATATGCCTTGGCTGTTTTTAAGTCTTCGCAGTCAGAAATAGTCTAATGCCCTTTTGATAAGGAAGTTCTCCCTCCATTTCTACTCTGGCAAACATGTGACATGAATGATGAATGATGAACCAAGCCATTCAGTGGTATTAAACCATTGGGTAGTCTTTAAAAAAAAGGAATGAAATCAGATGGATCAGCTGGCATTCTGGAAGAACTGGAAACAATGGTGACAAATTAGCTATCAACCCTGCAAAATGAAGCTCTTTCTTATCAGCATCTGGGAAATTGTGCAGATACATTCTCGATCAGTAGGGTAGACAATGGTTATGGAAAAAGAGCAGGAATGTTGGTTCAGCCATGATCCTAATGTACAGCAGAGCTGGCCCGAGGGGCTGAATGGCCTACTTGTGTTCCTTTCTCTTATGGGCTATAACTGTATGGTGCAAAACCTGAGAGCTCTGCCTCTCAAGACTAATCAAACAACAGCCTGACATAACCATATTCCATGAATTATATCTTACAGAAGATATCCCAGACACCACTACCATAATGTCTGGGTCGGTCTTTTCCCATTAGTTGTAGACGTCCAGAGATCACAGCATAGTAGCACACAGTCAGGAGAGGATTGGCCTAGCAATCCTCAGCATTGACTCCTGACCCCATGAAGTTCCAGAGCATCAGGTCAACATGGAAACCTTCTCCTGGATTAATACCTTGCACTTTCTCTCAGCTGATAAATCATCGCATCTCCATGTTGAGCAACAATTGAAAGAAGCACACAGGGTAGGTAGCAAGGGCGCACAATGCACTCTGGGTGGGGGCCTCAACTTCACCAGCCACATCACTACGGACTAAGCTGGTTGAGTCCTAAAGCACAAAGCTACCATACTGGGTCTGTGGCAGATGGCAAGAGAAAACCAACAAAGGAGGAAGAATTTACTTGACCTTATTTTTACCAAACTACCTGTCTCAGAGGCATCTGATGTAGCATTGCCAGGAGTGACCTCTGCACAGTCTGTGTTTGAACAAGGTCCAGCCATCATCGCATTGAGCATACGCTCCATCCTGTTGTGTGGCACCATTTCCAGGTTAAATGCAAAAGAAAATTAATACCTCAAAACTCACCACTCTGTGGGCCATCAGCTGCAAAATTGTATTCAACAACAATCTGTCAATTCATGGCCTGCAACATCTCCTGCACTACTATTACCATCAAACTAGAGGATTAATACTAGTTCAACAGAGTTCAGGAGGACATGCCAGCAGCAGCAATAGGGATAACTAAAAATGACCTTGTGAAGCTATAAATGTAAGACTATTTGAATAGCAAATAGCCAGTGATAAACAGAGCTATCACTTCCCTCAATCAACAGATAAACTCTGCAGTCCTCCACCCAACCATGAATGGCAGTGAACACTTAACTAAAAAGGGGAGGAAATTTAACAAATATCCCCATTTTCAATGATGGTGGAGGCCAGCATATCAGTACAAAAGAGAATGATGAAGGGCTAGTGCCAAATGGGGGACCTATCTCTGCCTCCTCCTCAGGTCTCCTGATCACAGATTTAGTCTTCAGCCAATTCTATTCACTCTACATGATATCAAGAAATGGTCGAAGGACTGGTTAGTTAAAAATGATGGGCCCTGACAACATTTCAGCAAAGCGTACTGAAAACTTGTGTTCTAGAATTAGCTGCACCCATAGGCAAGCTCTTCCAATAAGCTACATCACTGGATTATAACCAGCAAAGTAAAAAATTTTCCAGGTAGGCCCTGTCCGTAGAATGAAGGAGCAAATCCAACCGGACCAAATCTCAGTCAGTCTACTATCAGCGAAGTGATAGAAGCTGTCATCGATCAACATTGTCAGTCAGCAGGTTCACTTTCAGTTTGGGTTCTTCGAAGGCCACTCAGTTTGCGACTTAGTTTTAGCATTGGTCTAAACATTGACAAAACAGCTGAACTCCAGAAGCAAAGTGAGAGACTGCCCTTGGCATTATTCAGTGAAGTATGGCACCAAGATTCCCTAGGAAAATTGGAATTAACTTGAATCAGAGTGAAAACTCTTCACTTTCTTTTCCTATCATTCACGGGATATGGGCATCACTAGATAGGCCACAAAGAGATCACTTAAGAGTCATTGCTGAACATTTGGAGCCATATGTAGGCCACACCAGGTGAGGATGACAGTTTACTTCCCTAAAGGCTTTTCTGACAATTTCTTTCATTAAATACAACTTCTATCATCTGCCTTAGCAGCAACTGACCCCAGGTCTACTGAACATTACTACTAGGCAATCAATTTCCCTATAAGTAGTTGAAATTGTTACAAAAAGAGATGTTTGTGGTTATTGGAGGTCAATCATCTCAGCTCCAGACATCTCTGCAGAACTTCAAGGTAGCACCTTGATCCAACTGTCTTCAGCCACTTCAATGACCATCCCTTTATCATAAGATCAGAAATGTGGATTTTCACTGATGATTGCATAAAGTTTGGCACAATTCTTGACTCTTTAGATATCAATGCAGCCCATGCAGCAAAACTTGGACAATATCTAGGCCTGGGCTAAAAAAGTGGCAAGTAGTGTTTGCACCACACAAATGCAATGATCCTCCCAAACCAAAAGGGAGCCTAATCATCTCTCTGGACCATTCAATAGCATTGCCATCATCGAATCCCCATTATCAACATCCTGTGCGTGACCATTGACCATAAATTGAATTGGATCAGACATGTAAACACTGACAAGAAGAGCAAATGAGATACTTCCAAAAGTCTGCCTACTCCCTGTAAGTAACAAATTCAGAGTGTAATGGAATACTGTCCACTTGCCTAGATCAGCACAGCTCCAAATACACTCAAAACCCTAGACACCGTTCAGAGTGACACAACCCATTGATTGGCACCTTTTACAAAACTCATTCCCTCCACCACTGACACACTGGCAGCAACATGTACCATTTCTGAGATGCAATACAGCAACTCACCTAGTTTCTTTTGATAGCACTTTTTGAACCTGCAACATTCATCACTTATAAGAACAAGGGCAGTGAATGAATAGAAGTATCGCTCTTTTCAAATTCGGTTCCAAGCCACATACCATCTTGACGTTGAATAACTTTGCCATTCCTTTAGTGTTGCTGGGTCAAAATCCTAAAAATCCCTTTCTAACACTGTGGATGCACCCATTCCAGATAGGCTGCAGCAGTTCAAAAGGGTCACCACCATCATCTAAAGGATAATTAGGAATGATACTAAATGATGACCTAGCAGCAATACCCACATCCTGTGAACAAATTTGTCAAAAAATACACATCAGTTGATCTTGTGCTTACGGGATTTTCGTACATGCCTTACCTGTTGAAAAATTGTCATTATTCATCAGAGCAGGGGTCAAATATATTTTCTCCTTTGTTACTACATCAGGAGTCTGCAATTCAGGCTGCATTTTGATTTCTTCAATTCAAGAGGCAGGTGTAAAGGGCCAGGAGGAAGTGGTTGACTTTTTGTGTTGCGAGCAGCTCAGAAACCTTCTGCATTTCTAACTCACTTTCATTAACCATTTCAAATCTCAAACATGTGAAAAACAGCTGTTACTAAAAGATCATGTAAAATCCACATTTTGAGTTGCAAAATTGATGTATATGTTTAGTACTTACAATCGAAACATGATTTAACTATTTTATTACAGGAACATACTGCAGATGATGTAAATCTGAAATAAAAACAGTAAATGCTGTAATACTGACCTCTGGGTATTTCCAGCATACCTTTTTTTAAAAAAAATTATCAATCCATTATTTTGTACTTCAGGAATAATATCCTACAGGCACTACTTCCTCCGAATTATGGATATTAAAAAGAAAAGGAATGTCGAAATAAGCTCATCAAGGTAAAGGGTTAAAATACAATAAACAGTGGTAGAGAACCAGAACTCCACAAATATAAGGAAATGCTGCAATTAGCTTCTGAACATGAAGGCACAAGTCAAGATTATGGTCTTGCGTTCTCACTATTGCATGGGGACTGGAGTCACCAGCTCAGAATTTTGTGTCAGCAATTCTCAACGGCTCGGTTCTATCCAGCACATGGCAGAATAAGGAAACTGCCCATTAAAGAAGTGAGATATGATAATAAGCAATAATAGGCATTTCCCAGCTCCCTACTAAGAATCTCAACTCAATGTTCAGAACTCTGTTGGAAAACAAAACTTCTTGGTCTTGATGCAGAGAAAATTCTTGCATGACTTCTAAGTTTCTTACCCGAGCCCACATCGTTCAGGGCCTGAAAAGTTTCTACCTTTCTCAGCAGCTCTCTACATCGAAACCTGGTTCATTTTGTTAAAAAACTAAATTCATAAAGTTGTGCCCAAGAGATCTTTATTTGTAGTTATCATGAAAGGCCCTGCAAGTGCTCAAGTTGCTCCAAAATAAATATTACATGGTGCAAGGTTAAAATGCAAATTAATCAAAGGAATCAAGCTATAAAATAAAAGACAGAAATTGCTGGAAAAGCTCAGCAGGTCTGGCAGCATCTGTGGAGAGAAATCAGAGTTAACGTTCCAGGTCCAGACACCCTTCCTCAAAACCGAGAGCTATAAAAGCTATTAACAGAAACCAGCAGCAGCCTGTTCAGCATTAATACTGCCACCTTGATGTCCCTTTCACACATCGCTTTGTCTCCTCACCATAGTTTACATTCCAATTGAGCACTGTATCATCATCACCATCCTTGGGTATATTATTGTTATTGGAGAAAGTGAGGACTGCAGATGCTGGAGATCAGAGCTGAAAATGTGTTGCTGGAAAAGAGCAGGTCAGGCAGCATCCAAGGAGCAGGAGAATCGACGTTTCGGGCATGAGCCCTTCTTCACAAATTTCCTGCGCTTTTCCAGCAACACATTTTCAGCTATATTATTGTTATTGTCCAAGTCATTCAGATCATGAATGAGTGAGCTGCCAGCTATGATCCTTGCAGTGCCGCACTGGTTGCAGCCTGCCAACTTTAAAATGGGCCCATTTAGCTATATTTATTGGTTCCTCTGTTGATGAGTCCTCCGTTCCAGTCAACACATTACCTCACCTAAACACTCCCACCCCCACCACCACCACCATTCTAGAATCGAGGAAGTTATTTTAAGCGATGTGTAAGGTTATGGCACTGAAGGAAAAAATATTGAGCTTGCAATAAATCCACCCAGTCTGATGATGTCACAGTCTTTGGGTGGAGGTGGTTGAGCAGATGTTATCTGTGCATTTCCCAACAGTCTTCAGTAATTATGCCAGACAAGTAATGCAAACTGCACTTACTGCTATTATGCAATTAAACATCTTATTAACTTAGTCTCACTAGTAGTCTATCCTCTCCCACTGATGAATAAACAGCTCCTACACACAACCTAGTTAAAAATGATTCATGGTCGTGAACTGCCTCAAACACCACGAGCTAATACGACATACTGGCAGTGGTAGCAAATATCACAGTGTGCCTGGAGCCACCTCTTTTAGAACATAGAGTCATAAAAGATGTACAGCATAGAAACAGACCCTTCAGTCCAACTTGTCCACGCCAACCAGATATCCCAACCCAATCTGGTCCCACCTGCCAGCACCCAGCCCATGTAAATAACAAAAAGAAGTAGACCCAGCACTGATCCTTGGTCACAGCACTCCATTGGTCACAGGCCACCAGTCTGAAAAATAACCCTCCACCACCACCCTCTGTCTTCTACCTTTGAGCCAGTTCTGTATCCAAATGGCTAGTTCTCCCTGTATTCCACGAGATCTAACCTTGCTCACCAGTCTCCCATGGGGAACCTTGTTGAACGCCTTACTGAAGTTCATGTAGATCACATCTACCACTCTGCCCTCAATCCTTTTTGTTACTTCTTCAAAAAACTCAATCAAGTTTGTGAGACATGATTTCCCACACACAAAGCCATGTTGACTATCCCTAATCAGTCTTTGCTTTTCCAAATACATGTACATCCTGTTCCTCAGGATTCCCTCCAACAACTTGCCCACCACCAAGGTCAGGCTCACTGCTCTACAGTTCCCTGGCTTGTCCTTACCACCTTTCTTAAACAGTGGCACCACATTACACAACCTCCAGTCTTCTGGCATCTCATCTATAATTATTGATGATACAAATACCTCAGTAAGAGGTCCAGCAATCACTCCCCTGGCTTCCACAGAGTTCTAGGGTACACCTGATCAGGTCTTGGGGATTTATCGACTTAAGCATTTCAAGACATCCAGCACTTTCTCCTCCGTAAAATGGATATTTTTCAGGATGTCACCATCTATTTCCCTACATTCTATATCTTCCATGTCCTTTTCCACAGTAAATACTGATGCAAAATTCATGTTTAGTATCTTCCCCATCTCCTATGGCTCCACACAAAGGCTGCCTTGCTGATCTTTGAGGGGCCCTATTCTCTCCCTATTTACCCTTTTGTCCTTAATCTATTTGTAACAACCCTTTGGATTCTCCTTCATTCTATTTGCCAAAGCTCTGTCATGTCCCCTTTTTGCTCTCCTGATTTCCATCTTAAATATACTCCTATTGCCTTTATACTCTAAGGATTCACTCGATCTATTCTGTCTATACCTGATATATGCTTCCTTCTTTTTCTTAACTAAACCCTCAATTTCTTTCGTTATCCAGCATTCCCTATACCTACCAGCCTTTCCTTTCACCCTGATAGGGAGTGAGGCAGAGGGATTCTTGGAATTTGTTGGCTTTTAATTTCTTAATTTTCTCCAATATTATTCTTTTTTCTGAATTGCTTTAGGTTAATAGTTTATTGCTTTAATTGCTCTAGGTTAATTGTTTTAGATTAATAGGTTGAGTCCACGAAGGACTCAAAGCCCTCCGTTTCTTCCTTTCCTGCCATACCAACCAGTACCCTTCCACTGACACCCTCCTTCGACTGACTGAACTGGTCCTCACTCTGAACAACTTCTCTTTCCAATCCTCCCACTTCCTCCAAACCAAAGGAGTAGCCATGGGCACCCGCATGGGCCCCAGCTATGCCTGCCTCTTCGTAGGATATGTGGAACAATCCATCTTCCGCAACTACACTGGCCCCAACCCCCACCTTTTCCTCCGCTACATCGATGACTGTATCGGAGCCGCCTCGTGCTCCCACGAGGAAGTTGAACAGTTCATCCACTTCACCAACACCTTCCACCCCGACCTCAAATTCACCTGGACAGTCCCAGATTCCTCCCTCCCCTTCCTCGACCTATCTATTTCTACCTCAGGCGACCGAATCAACACGGACATCTACTACAAACCAACCGACTCCCACAGCTACCTGGACTACACCTCCCCCCACCCTGCCCCCTGTCAAAACGCCATCCCATCCTCCCAATTCCTTCGTCTCCGCCGCATCTGCTCCCAGGAGGACCAGTTCAAAATACGTACAACACAGATGGCCCCCTTCTTCAAG
>NC_057716.1:40475436-40488176 GCF_004010195.1 Chiloscyllium plagiosum
CCCCTCCCCCAAGTCCCTCCTCCCTACCTTTCATCTTAGCCTGCTTGGCACACTCTCCTCATTCCTGAAGAAGGGCTCATGCTCAAAACATCGATTCTCCTGCTCCTTGGATGCTGCCTGACCTGCTGCGCTTTTCCAGCAACACATTTTCAGCTCATTTGTTCATCGTCAATTTTCCCCCTAATTATCAACTTTCTGACACCCCTTTTGCTGGTTTCTAAAAACTCTCCCAAACCTCAGGTTTATCACTATTCTGTGCAACTGATGGGCATCTTTCTTCAATCACACGCTATCTTTAACTTTCGATTGGCCCATTTCAAGGAAGATACTGGACTGCGAACTAAATGATATGATTGATTTGTCAACTGAAGTTGAGCACATACAGGTAGAGAGCACTGATTGGATAGTTATATGAACACACATAGGAACACAGAAGGGTCTGAGGCACAGTGGTAGTACCCCACCTCTGGGTCAAAACATTTGCACTCAAGGTTGACTTGCCTCTGAGAAAAATAATAAGAAAGGTTACATCAAGCACCCACAGCTTTTATCCCGAGTAAATAGTTGTTTAATTGACACCTTGTATCCTCAGTGGCACCAATATTTATAGACATCTTGGAGTTTCTTGGCTGATGCATGTTTCTCCAATTTGTTTTTCACAGGCAGTGATTTCTGAGAGGCTGAGAGAAACTACAGAGAAAAGGGAGCACAAGCTTCCTGATCAGCTGTAATGAATCCATCAATTCACCCATCGTCCTCCCACAAAGGATGTTGCCTCAAGTGAGTTCACTTGTATATTCCCATGCCTGGCTTCAGTATTTTATCATGATGAATAATTTGTAAGCTTCATTAATCTCTATATTTGAGACTTCCAGAAAGTGAATCAAACAGGAGATACAAATCAGAGATTTTATAAACATGTTAATTTCATTTTAAATGGATTCTTGTCTATTAATCATTTCATGAGCTTGGCTTAACCTGCAGGTGACCACTGCAGCCATCTTAAATCAGTATTTCTCTTTGCATAAAACATTTCAGTCACTGAAAGGTGCGACAATACAATAGGTTTAAGGAACGTATTTTGTCCTGTTTGTTTTTGAAGGGAGGTTTTAAAATAGAGCTGCCAAGCTGTCTATTGAAAGCCCATAAAGCAAACAATTTGAGGGGTTGGGTTTGTTTTTAAAAATAAGAACAATCGAAGCAGTCTGAATGTGTGGGGCAAGCTCCCATGGAACCAGGATTTTTAGTTTTAATTTCCAATAGCATTTGCTGGGGTCTTGAAACTAGGTTTGGAACCTGCAGTACATCTCTCCCTGTTTCTTTCACACACACACACACACACACACACACATTCTCGTGATTTTTTCCTCTTGGACTGGAAAATTGCTAAAGGGACCCATTAACTTTACAGAATTTGCCTTGTGCCAAAGGGGTCTTTATGGGATGTTACTACATTGAAACAGTTACTGTTTAGTCGTGGAATAATCTATTATCCTGCTAAGTTTTCCAATAGAGTTAATTAGTCCAACTTCTTTGTTCTTTTGTATTTTAACTATAGTGTGTGAAAAAAGTGTGTTTTGCTACAAATCTGGTAGTTTGACCAATTGAATTCTATCTGGAACACAATGCCTAGCACTTGCCTTTAAAATAAGAAAAAGTTAGGGTCTAGGCTGTCTTCTTTATATATTTTGAGGTGGTTTGATCTGGTCCCTAACCAAGGTGACAGATCAGATGACAGAAACCAAAAATTGATAATTCATTATTGCCACTATCATAACAAAACTATATCCAAAATGTTCATATTGCAATAATGAGATATTAGCTTGTCAGGCTTGTTTTTCGCTCATCCGTTTGGGATACCAATGTTGGTATCATTTCTGGGTGCTATCCCCAAAACAACATTGGTGTGTGGTGCCCAATGTAATGTCTGAAAGGATAGTCAATTCATGGCCAGGGAGTTTGCCTACCATACAACCTCAACAGTGACAGCATCCCACGGATGGACAGTGATGAGGAGACATCAGAAGCCCAGTCCAAGGCAGGGACTATCAATGCTGGCAAAAAACAAGAGAGCTCCTCAATATTGAGGCACCCTTGCAAAATCTAAAATTCATTTAATAAAAGCTGGATAGGTCTGTACCTGTAATGAGTTGGATGAGGGTGAAAAGAGTTCAATAAAAGAAGACAGCAGTATAGTTGTAATGATATCACTGCACTAGTAATCGAGAACCGCAGGCTAAATTCTGGATGCCTGGATTCAAATCCTGCCACAGCAGGTAGCAAAAATTGAATGATATAACCACATGGGATCAAAAGCAACCTACTGGCTACCACCGTCAACTGTCAGGAAAATCTATCTGGTTCACTGTCTTTTAGGGAAGGTAATCTGTTCTCATGACCTGTCAAGACAACTTGTGATTCCATATGCGCAGCAATGTGGTCGACTCTTAACAGCCCTCTGGGCAATTAGACACGGGTAATAAATGCTGTCCTCGTCAATGCCCACACCCTATGAGCAAGTAAATAAACAAGACATATCAAGCGAAAACTCCCTCCCCAAAGCGGTGACAGCAGAGGGCCCTTAAGAGATCTACTAATAAGTCTAAATATTTACCATTTGCAGACAAGAACGCATTTTACTCCTGAACACATTTGCTCATGACCTGGAGGCAGGAACCTAAAAGGCGTGCCAGTCAATGAGAGCCAGCAAGGCTCCAGGTCACTTTCCTCCAGAGATCAAAAATTCCACTCATGATCTTGGAGTTATTAACCCAGTCTTCTGAATTACCCATCTATTAAAAAAGTCTGTATTCTGTTCAAAATGTTTCAACTTTACATCATGTTCCTGCTGCATAAAGTGTTTTGCTTAAGAAAGAAAAGAATCGGTGTAGATTTTCTTTAAATTTTAATTTAGACTGCTGCTTCTCTGGTAAATCCTGGCTTTGTAACACACCTCTTAATACAAAACTCACTGTTCTGGACAAATTTTCCAACTGAGGTTTACACAACCCCTTTAAATAGTAAATGTTGTGCCGATCAATCTCTTTGGATTCAAATTAACTACACAATTATGGAGTCCCAGTACCTTAAAGGAGATGTTAAAAATTACAAAATTTTAAAACCTTGTGGTCTGTCTCCCTCTCAGATTCCTGAAGAAGGGCTTACGCCTGAAACATTGATTCTCCTGCTCCTTGGATGCTGCCTGACCTGCTGCACTTTTCCAGCAACACATTTTTCAGTTTCTCCCTCCACCCCATCTTAAATGAATATTTCTTTGCCGCATTTCTCTTTCTGTACCTAATTTGACATTGAATTAACTCACTAATTTGCTTACCTCCACAGCCCTTTCACAATTTGTCAACCTGACAGGCAAGTGAGGTATAAAAGCTGTTGCTTTGTTCATCCAGGTAGCTGATGCCATTTCCCTCTCTGCGTTTTCATCAGCTCACACTACTGCAACATCACTGACAGAAATATGTTGAGGTGATGGGTGCAGGAGCAATATAACTAATGACAGATGTTGAGAGATATACAGCAACTACAAAATGAAAAATCTGGCCCCACGCATAGGGGGTGAGGGAGGTGGGTAAGTTGCCAGTTTTCAACGTTAAATCATAATATGATGATTAATTCCTGTAGTAAACTAAATCATTGGTGATCATAATGTGTCCATTAACACCTTATCAAAACCAAATCTTACATAGCTTTTATTTTGTAGCCTGAAATCCAAATGTTAAGTTTGAATGCAGCTTTTCACAATCTCAAGAGGAAAAAGAGCGAGAGAATGGTGTCATTACTCCATCTAAATGATCCAACCAGCTCTCAAAAACCCAAAAGAAAATGTCTGTTATGTGATGTGATTCAGTGATTGGCTAGCATATGCTGAATAATCTGTAATGTACCATAGGGTAGACTAACCATCACTTTCGCAAATCAGTCAAGTTCAAAATACAGCTCACTTAACTTGCTCCGGTTTAGGTACATAGTTGCTTGAAAGTTCCATCACAGGTAGACGGAGTGGAAAGAAGACGATTGGCATGCTTGCTTTAATTTCTCAGACCATTGAGTATCAGAGTTGGAACGTCATGTTACAGTTGTACAGGAAATTGGTGAGGCCACCTTTGGAATACTGCATACAATTCTGGTTGCCCTTCTATAGTGAGGATGCTGTTAGACTTGGGAGGGTTCAAAAAAGATTTACAAGGATGTAGCAGGACTGGAGGGTACAAGGATGTATCAAATGAGGAAAAGCTGATAGACTAGACCTTTTCATTGGAGTGAGGAAGGTTAAGGAGTGACTTTATATAAAATCACGAGGGCACAGATCAGATAAACAGCCAAGAAGCTTTTTTTCCCCCTAGGGTAAGGGAGCTCTTAACTACAGGGCATATTTTTAAGGTGAGAAGAGTAAGATTGAAAAGGGACCTCAGGGGAAATTCTTTCACAGAAAGTTTGGTTCATATGTGGAATGAAGTGCCAGAGGAAGTTGTAGATGAAGTTACGGTTACAAGATTTAGAGTCAGAGATGTACAGCACGGAAACAGACCCTTCAGTCCAACTTGTCCATGCTGACCAGATATCCTAAATTAATCTCGTCCCATTTGCCAGCAGTTGGCCCATAACTCCACTAAACGTTTCCTATTCCTATACCCATTCAGATGCCTTTTAAATGTACATGTCCAGGTACATGAATAGGAAAGATTTAGAGGGATATAGGTCAAATGAGACTAATTTAGTTTTGAAAGACTTGATCGGCATGGACAAGTTGGAGCCGAAGGGTCTGTTTCCATGCTGAATGACTCTATAACTCAATACAGACTCATTGGCAAGGATTTGTTCTCTGCAAATAAAGGAATGCATTCAAACATGCAGGAGTTTGAGGGACTTATATTTCCCAAGTGCTTTCTTGTCCAAGGCTTTACAATTAGCATTCATTTACCAACCATTTAATACGCTTGGATGTAACTATTTGAAATTTGACTTTACATGTGCCCTAATGAGTGCAAAACAAAAGCCTTCAGTATCAAGTCTCCCTTTTTAGCAATATGCAAGGTCTGTACTACCAAGTAAGTTTTTAAGCAATCATTTCTTTGCGTGAATTAGATTTGTATAATCAAGTGAAACTTTATAAATTTTTACATCCTGTCACATGTGGACTGAAAGCACTGGATTAATTTTCTGTCATAACTGTTGACAATTTCCAAGATTCATGCCACTAAGTTAGTTAAATATTTGGACTACACACAGAAATAGAATGAAACATTTGTTTTTAAAAGAAACATATTCACCTTGAAAGCTGATCCCCTCATTCCCACACAATACACAATATAAACAATGTGTTCAATGGACGATATATTGGTAATTGAGCCTACACAGCTGAAACTTGCAGTTTAACTAAAGAAAATGCCATCAGTTTACCCTCAGGAAAATAACTTACAAACTTGTAATGAACTAGTGCAGTTACAAGAGTGTGATTAACCAGTTTAGTTTTAAAACAAATGACATTGAAGGCATCACACTTTAGCAGCGCATATCATTTATCTTGTAAGATACTCCTTATTCTTCACCTCTTAAATGTTATGGCACAGATTTGGAGCAGGTGAGACTTGAACCCAGGCCTTCTGGCTCAAAGGCGGGGTTCTTCACCTCTTATCTAATCACTCAAAACGATAATCCATTTGGTATGATGGAATCCATGCCTGGATGGCTGGAGGCAAACACTTTACAATGTTTTCTCATTTCTCTGGATTTTAATGTGGCTCAATGCAAGGTGGTATTAAATAGAACAAGTGAAACACGTGTCCAGAACCAAACAAAGGTGCCGTTAACAAGGTTAATCAAACAAAATAGCATATCTGAAGGATATCTGATAAGTTGAAACTAAGTTACTTGATTTTGCATAGCTCACTGGTAAAGCAAATATTTAGCAGCATGCAAAGATTGGAATATCCTATCTTCTAGAGGGCATTGACGCAATGGAGTGTGCAAATACATTGGTTCTAGGAGTTACCTTTGTTAGAAGGGACTCAGAAGACAAGTTCTTGTGCTGAAAGCAAAAGGTGCACAAGTAAGTGTGCCAACCCTGACAAATATGGACATACTTGTGAAAGTCAGCAGTAGCATAACTTAAGGTTGCAAACGAAGCAAATGGAACATGCTGAAACTTGATCTAATTTTAGATGGGTCTCGTCTTTATTACAAAGCAGCCGCATAAGTGAAATAGAGATCACAAGTTAAATTAGTTACTTTTTTTCTTTTAGAATCCCAACAGTGTGGAAACAGGCTCTTCGGCCCAACAAGTCCACACCGACCCTCTGAAGAGTAACCCACCCAGACCCATTCCCCCTAACCTATATTTACCTCTGACCAACTCACATCCCTGAACCCTATGGGCAACTTAACACAGCCAATCCACCTAATCTACTCATCTTTGATGACTGTGGGAGGAAACCAGAGCACCTGGAGGAAACACACACAGACACAGGGAGAACATGCAAAAGCCACACAGACAGACAGTTGCCAGAGGCTGGAGTCGAACCGGGGTCCCTGGCGCTGTGAGGCAGCAGTGCAACCACTGAGCCACCACCTTACTGTTGTGTCAATTATTATTTTGCCTGAAGGTAATAGATCAATAGAATTAAAATGTGTAGGGATACAAACATGGTAAAAACAGAGGTAAAAACAATGACTGCAGATGCTGGAAACCAGATTCTGGATTAGTGGTGCTGGAAGAGCACAGCAGTTCAGGCAGCATCCAAGGAGCAGCGAAATCGACATTTCGGGCAAAAGCCCTTCATCAGGAATAAAGGCAGTGAGCCTGAAGCGTGGAGAGATAAGCTAGAGGAGGGTGGGGGTGGGGAGACATGTAGAACACAAAAGGTTACTGTCCAACTGTATCCATGGAAGAAGCATCTGTGAAATATAAAAGTGATCAAAAATATTGGATTCCATAGATGAATGGATTAATTTTCACCTCACTATTAGAAGTCACTAAGATTTATTTTAACTGTGCATAGTTGCGTTCCTCAAGGAGATTCAAGTTAACTGGTCAAAGTACTCAACAGGTAGGATGACAAACTTTACAGGCTAAATGGACTTTTTCTGTCACACTTGTCCTTATGCTGGAATGCCAAAGCTTTGATGAATACATTACCTCATCAATTTTGTGTGAGACGATATATTAGAAACTTCCATGCCTAGCAATTACACTTCTGCCAATTCAGAACTTTACATTCAATTAGCCTACAATTTCATCTACTCTACACTGAACTCCCTTGCACATTAGCCCCCTAGGTTGTACTGTTTAATACTACTAGAGGGATGAACATTTCACCATCAAATTGAACTAAACCAGCTTTTTGCACTGACGTCCCTCATGTTAGTCCTCTTTTCCCAAAGAAAAATCCCCATAGTGCCATAGTTTTACAAACCTTTGGTAGTTTGTCTAAATACTCTTTCACGTTCAAGTACAGACAACAAATTCAAGTCTGTATTAGCACTGAAGCATCACAGCCAACTCTAAGCCTACATACACACTCTCCATACAAACAATCTTGCAACAAGAGTTACTGAACAAACAAAAACAGGAAATCTGGCTGACATTTCTTGCTATACAGTCAAGAAATCATAATGACAATTGCATTAACCTTGCTAAGATGATTTATCTCAGCACATTGTGTGGTTCAGTAACACAATGCAATTACTGACTGAACTGCACAACTCTTGACAGAATGCTATCCACATGCCAGCACTACTCCTACCTTTGATAATCCCCAATGTCTTCTTGTGAATGGATGGCCACTGGACAGTGGATAGGATTTTATAAAGATCTTCTCCACTACTGATATTGATTGCTCATGGACAAAATTACCAACTTATCCATGGCCATCTGGTCAAAGGAAAATATGTAACAGCAATCTTGAATAATCAAAACAGCAAAATCATCGAAAACCTTGAGAACAGCAGCTACTTTGAAACGATGCTTCGAACAATGTGGTCATTTTCATCCTTATTAATGGGACCCTTGTTCTACTGTTCTCTTGGTTGAAACACATTATCATAAAGATCACCATTATATCACTAAGCAACAGTCGAAGTGATGCAGCAAGAAACAAACATGTCAGTTACAATGACTGTCTGGCACAACACATTTTTCCGGAAAGAGTAAGAAACTTATCACATTAGTTAAAACTACTAACCTTTTACAGAGTTAACGGCCAACTGAACAGTCAGAAAGAACAAGTTGACTCCGTTACAATGGAGCAACTCAGCTAATCATAAGCTGAAGGGACAGCCGGTTAGACTTGAATTAGTGGAACTCAACATGCTTAATCTGACCATTGGACTGTTCAATAATGATCTTGGAACAGCATTTTAAATCATCTTTCTTTCATTTGTAGAACAGTTGATCCAAGAAATAAAATTATCAACGTCTACCTTATCATTAAAATGAATGATTGGAATTTTTTTTTAAAATGGAAGTATTTAATGATAGTTAATGTTGCAACTTAATATAAACAGCTCTGCTATAGGCAAAACCAAATTTTAATTGCAGTTCAACCTGACAATCACAGCGGTAATGCCACAGCTCTGGATGCACATAGATTTAACACAGTTGTAAAGGCAGTCTCCAAAGAGAGGGCTTTTAAAACAAAGTACTTCCCAAACCTGAATGGTGCTCAGTTAACAAGATTAATTTATCTTGCTGTTAAAACCTTCAAATTGCCAAGAATGAATATTAACAATTTGTTGAATTATTGGCCAGTAGTTCATCTTGTCAGAAACAAACATTGTCCATCATTTTGCCATTAGCTTCTTCAACCAGATGTCATGTAAGTAAACTATATCCCAGTTACTAACAAGCAACTGCAGGTAAAAGAAGTCTCATCAGGAGGAAAATATTTTGAAATGTGTTTATTTAGTCATGGAATAGCATTCACAAGTGGTTGTGAAATTAGAGATTTAAAATCAAAGAAATATTACATTTGATCTTGTGCAAGAAACTAATTGTGGTATTCAAAGTAAATATCTTCGGTTAAATAGAATTTTTCACAGAAATGCTGTTCAGGTCCCAACAGGTCCTGGCAGTATTTATGTGCCACACATGCTTTCACTTACCCTACTCTGGTTGACCCAATAAAGACCTAAAATAATATTTCATTGATTGTAAAGAGTGTATACATTTCAAAACAACTAATGAATGTTCTTCCATTAGAAAGTATGCCTAATTCAAAATATTTTCCTCCACAGGTATGATTTCTCCAATTGCTCCATCAGCTCATTCAATTCTTTTCTCCCTCATTTACATATCTAACTTCCTGTTAAATGCATGTATCTGACTCAAACTGTCCATTTGTCAGGAGTGTCGTGGAAAACCCATTTGCAGCTCTAACAACATTCAAGAAGCTTGATACTATTCAGGATAAAGCAATCCCTTGATTTGCACCACACCCACCAACATCCATTACTTCCATTGACAATCAGTAGCAGCAGTGCGTGCCACCTACAAAGTGCACTGCAGAAATTTACCAAAGATCCTTAAACTGTACCTTCTAAACCTTCAACCAGCACCAACTAATAGGACATTGTCAGAAGTCACACAACGCTAGGTTATAGCCCAATAGGTTTATTTGAAATCACAAGCTTTCAGAGCACTGCTCCTTCATCAGGTTCAACTGACAAAGGGGCATCACTCCAAACCTGGTATCATGTAACTTCTGACCTTGCCCACCTCAGTCCAACACCAGCACCTCCACATCTTGTAGGACAGTGACAGCTGATACATGGGAACATCACCACCTGCAAGATCCCTTCAAAATTACTCACCATCATGATTTGGAAATATATTAGCATTCCTTCAGTGTCGCTGGATCAAAACCCTGGACTATCTCCTTAACTGCATTATGGGTATACCTACAACAAATCAATCAATCAGTTTAGGACAACAGCTTTTCAAGTTAACTAAGGATAGGTTATAAATGCGGGCCCAGTCTTGGACATCCACATTTCATGAATGAATAAAAATACACGTTCCACAATCTTACCACACTCGCATACAGAGATTTCCAATTTCCAATGGCATCAGAATTTTAGACTCCCCACAAGTTGAAACATCTTTGCTATTTCTATGTGGCACAGCCCTTTGTAATCCTAAACTGATTGATTGATTTGTTGTAGGTATACCCATAATGCAGTTAAGGAGATAGTCCAGGGTTTTGATCCAGTGACACTGAAGGAATGCTGATATATTTCCAAATCATGATGGTGAGTAATTTTGAAGGGATCTTGCAGGTGGTGATGTTCCCATGTATCAGCTGTCACTGTCCTACAAGATGTGGAGGTGCTGGTGTTGGACTGAGGTGGGCAAGGTCAGAAGTTACATGATACCAGGTTTGGAGTGATGCCCCTTCGTCAGTTGAACCTGATGAAGGAGCAGTGTTCTGAAAGCTTGTGATTTCAAATAAACCTATTGGGCTATAACCTAGCGTTGTGTGACTTCTGACAATGTCCTATTAGTTGGTGCTGGTTGAAGGTTTAGAAGGTACAGTTTAAGGATCTTTGGTAAATTTCTGCAGTGCACTTTGTAGGTGGCACGCACTGCTGCTACTGATTGTCAATGGAAGTAATGGATGTTGGTGGGTGTGGTGCAAATCAAGGGATTGCTTTATCCTGAATAGTATCAAGCTTCTTGAATGTTGTTAGAGCTGCAAATGGGTTTTCCACGACACTCCTGACAAATGGACAGTTTGAGTCAGATACATGCATTTAACAGGAAGTTAGATATGTAAATGAGGGAGAAAAGAATTGAATGAGCTGATGGAGCAATTGGAGAAATCATACCTGTGGAGGAAAATATTTTGAATTAGGCATACTTTCTAATGGAAGAACATTCATTAGTTGTTTTGAAATGTATACACTCTTTACAATCAATGAAATATTATTTTAGGTCTTTATTGGGTCAACCAGAGTAGGGTAAGTGAAAGCATGTGTGGCACATAAATACTGCCAGGACCTGTTGGGACCTGAACAGCATTTCTGTGAAAAATTCTATTTAACCGAAGATATTTACTTTGAATACCACAATTAGTTTCTTGCACAAGATCAAATGTAATATTTCTTTGATTTTAAATCTCTAATTTCACAACCACTCTGTTTGTAGTCCTCTCTCGTCTTGCAAAGACATAGACACTTTGGAAGACAAGTTTTTCTTTTCCAAATTGTAAACTTTTAGATTAAAATCATAATAACACAATTACATCAAAATTGCTCTCAACAACAAATGCTGTTTGGCTTGTCCTAGGATGGATGTGTTGTCCCAGTTGAAGTGGTATCCTTACCATGTGGCAAATTTCACAAGAATGCACAAGCCAACAAACTGGATTTTAAAGCCAAATTCTTAAATGTCTAAACTGATAGATTAAAATAGTGATTTCTCTTTCTGTACCTGAAGCAATGGTAACATTTTACACATTACATCATGAAGCTTAAAATTTCCACAGCATTTATAAAGCTGGTGAAAATTTCACAATATTTGACAACTGAGAGAGCATGATAAATAAATGTAGAAGGTAACAAACACTACATCAGACAAACAGGCAAAAAAATAGCCACCAGGATACAGGAACACCAACTAGCCACAAAAAGACATGACCCACTCTCACTAGTATCCTTACATACAGATGAGGAAGGACACCACTTCGACTGGGACATCACATCCATCCTAGGACAAGCCAAAAAAGAGACACGCACGAGAATTCCTAGAAACATGGCATTCCAACCGGAACTCTATCAACAAACACTGACTTGGATCCCATTTACCACCCCCTGAGAAAAAGAACAGGAAATTACATCACCACAAGAAATGACGCTACTAACCCAAGGAAAGTTAAACACAAATAGAAAGTGAGCCATGCCACCAGAGGCTCACTGATGTTACCTAGTTTGGTCACAAAACATCTGAAAACTAACCTTCCAGCTCAGCGAGCAAACCTATATCCAGAACCTCAACCTAAGCTATAAATCTTCTCAAAACTCACTAATGTTTTAAGTGCTAATCTTGACTCATGAGAAATATGACACCTGGTTAGACAGCACTAAATTTTTTTTTCTTTCTTTCTGTTCCTGGGATCCCACTGCATGCTCATTGCCTGCCAGATTTAGCTATATAAATAGAATAACTTCACTTCAGAAGAAACTCCTACATTGAGCAAAGCTTTTGTATTTGATTCTGAAAACATGCTAACATATTTCATAAATGCAGGTTCCTTCTGGTTATGTCCCTACCTCAGCAAAGCAACATAATTCCTACCAAATTCTTTTGGAGGAAAGATCAAAGTTCAAACACATTTGTACTTTATCAGGCCTCAAACATACATAGGCAGACAAACAGGGAAAGGTGGAAAGGAATTTGTTCTGACAAATGTTTCTCCAGCACCTAAAGATTATTCTTTTAATTATTAACTTCACAGAGGCATCAACATCCTTGGTTAATGATGAGAAACCACCATGTGGCAAATTTCACAAGAATGCACAAGCCAACAAACTGGATTTTAAAGCCAAATTCTTAAATGTCTAAACTGATAGATTAAAATAGTGATTTCTCTTTCTGTACCTGAAGCAATGGTAACATTTTACACATTACATCATGAAGCTTAAAATTTCCACAGCATTTATAAAGCTGGTGAAAATTTCACAATATTTGACAACTGAGAGAGCATGATAAATAAATGTAGAAGGTAACA
>NC_057716.1:40492495-40508774 GCF_004010195.1 Chiloscyllium plagiosum
GGCCCTAATAACTTCATGCCACATGGTATGTCTGCTTTTTAATGCTCCTGTGAAGGACCTTGGAATATTTAATTACATTGATGATGCTACATAAATAAAGGTTATTGTTATTATAAGTGGTTTACTATTGCCAATTCACTGCTTCAGTTAAACACAATTGGGATTATGCAGTGAAAACTTCAGAGCAGTACAAGTAATGTGCATAGAATCTGCTTGTCACTGAAGGCCATTTCTTGAAATTAAGTTTCCATTTCATGATGACCCATTAATTTGCCAGCATGAGGTTTATAGCTGATAAAATTAAAGCTTACAAAGCTGCCTTGGGGAAAGAATAACAGTTTATTTGGCATTCAGGAACTCTGCAGGCATTTCCTGAAATTATCACAGTTCCTGCACTTGCATAGCATTGTACATTAACATATCCATGCTCTAGTAAATAGAATTTCCACACAAGTATGATAAATATGATATAATCACCAAACAAAATATAGAATTTCAGTTGTGCAATGCCAGACTTTACTCATTTTGAAGTTGTATAAAGCACCAATATTATTCATTACTATTTTTGCAATGATATTTTAATATACAACACACATTAAAACAACTGAAGAATGCTTGAAAGGGGAAAGCTATTTTTCTCCATACACTTTTTTTTGCAAACAAAACACTATGGACTTGACCTCAATTGATGTCAAAAAAGGCCAGCCCCTCACTTGAAAGCTCCTCATAAGAGCTGGAGAACAAAATACAAATGACAATGTGTGGACAAGGAAAGAGAAAACAGCCCAGTGTATCTTATTTGTAGTTCCTCGTTTAGGGTATACTCTTTATGACAAAGTTACTAGATAGTTACTAGAATTTTTTTTCTGTATTTGTATTGAAATTAGATTATACAAATTATCTATTGCTCTCAGCATTAATCAAAGCTATTAGCAAAAACAATAACAATAGTGTGCCAGAAATATGCTGTTGGTAAACAAATCAGCCACTGTCTAATTGAATGGATTGAGAATCTGAATGGACACTCCCATTCCTATGTTATTAATACATTTGAAATTAATGGTTATCTTTATTTATAAAAAGGAAATTACTTATTGCCTTTCATTATAGCTACATGACACAGTTAGTAATACACTTTGCTCTACAACAAGACTCAGGGTTCAAGTCCCACTCCAAGGTAAAATCACCCATAGGACCACAGGTTGCTCTCTCATCAGAGAGAGATGACTGATGGGAGTTTAACCTAAGGGTCAGGTGAGCGCTTCATTCTGACCTCAGCCAGTGCAGAAATTGAAGTCATTCTGTTGGCATCACAAACAAGCCAGCCAGCCAACTGAGCTACGAAGAGCCGGAGTACAAAAGTCATGGCAGACAATCCAGCATTGTACTGAGTGGAGTGATCACAATGGAGGTGGCATTTTCAATTGAGACATTAAATTAACGTCCATGCAGCTAGATGGATTTAAATTAACCCATGGTCTTATTTCAAAGAAGGGCAGGGGTTGCTTCCTATGGTGTTCTAGTCAATTTATCCCACAATCAACACAACCGATAAATATGCTATTTGTAGGAGCTTGATGATCACCTGATGAAGGCGCATCGCTCCGAAAGCTAGTGTGCTTCCAATTCAACCTGTTGGACTATAACCTGGTGCTGTGAGATTTTTAACTTTGATGGATGTAAACTGACTGGTGGATTAATACATTACCACAGTGACTACAGTACTTCCTTGGCTAGTAAGCACTTCAAGATATCTGGTGCTGCATAAACATAAATATTTCTTTCATTTAAAGTTGCTTAATATGAATAACCTGAGCATTCTGTTTTTGAAGCAGTGTATTTTCCATGTTGCTGTTGGATAATTTAGCATTTTAGGCATAAACACACAAAACTTTGTATCATTGGGTATATGCTCGTCGGCTGAGAACTTTGTAAAAGCAGTCCGTAGGGAAGCAATTAAACCTATGGAATATTTCATCCAAAGTCAAAACAAAAATTGTTCTTAAATTGATCAAATTTTGATATCTCAAGTCCAAAAATATTCCTAATCTTAATATTCCATATCTTAAATGGTGATCAAGACTCCTCAACATGTGTAAATAGGTTTGCAACCCACATTGCTCTTCTCATCACTATTCCCTTCTCTGACCTGTTGACAACTCCATTAGACAATCTCGCACATACAGAAAAATACTCTGACTTAAAGTGTTGCTACAAGAAGCAATTCGGTAGAAAAATATCCTATTTAGTCAATAGGCTTCTAAGAGACAAACATTTACATTCCACCAGTAATAGACTCTTAAGCAAAGGTGTTTTACCTTCTTAAGTTCCTGAAAATGCTCTCTCAAGAAAGAAATATTGAAGTATATTTTCCATTGAAAATATAGAATGTGTGCTCTTGGTTATTTCCTTGGCCAGAAGGCCATTTGACCCATCATACTTGCACCGGCTCAATTTTCTAGTCTGGCTCTATTATCCAGTGCCAATCTCCTGGCTTTTCCCCATATCCCTGCAAACCATTACTATTGAATAAAAATCATCCAATGCCTCTTTATGTATCAATTGAACCTACCTCCACCACATTTACAAAATATACATTCCATACCCTAACTAATCTTTATTTCCTCTTTCAAAACACCTTTGCTTCATTTGCACATCATTTTAAAACTACACCATCTCATTAAATTTCTTCTTGCAGTTTTCATTTAACCTATTTTTCTAATGGACCTGTTTAGGGATGTTATTGCACATCTCTGGAGCAGGCCACCCAGTCCAGGGGTAGGGACACTACCACTCTGCCACAAGAGTGCTATGCCCTCTCATTACTGTTTCATTTACAAGTGGAAACAGCTTATCCTTATCTACCCTGTACAGCCCTCTCGTGATTTTGAAAACCTTAATCAAGTGGCTTCCCAGCTTCCTTCTCTCCAGGGAGAACAGTCCCAACTTCTTTGATCTTCCCCGAGGCTGAAGTTTCCCACACCTGAGTTCATCCCAATAAATTGCTACTGCACTCTCTCCAACGCATTCACATATTTCATATAATGTGGTGCCCACAAGAGTAGACAGTACTCCAGCTGAGGTCTAACAAGAATCTTGTCCAAGTTCAACATCAACTCCTTACTTTTTCACTTCATGCCCCTATTAGTAAAGTTGAGAACGCTATTTACTTCCATCTCCACTTGTTCTGCCACATTCAATGATCAGTCCTCATATGTAACTAGTTCCCACTGCTCCTACACCTTCTTTTTGTTTCAAGTGTTTCAACGTGCTTACAACCAAAGTGTATCATATCGCACGTCTCTGTATTGAACCTCACCTGGCACATCCCCGCCCACTCCACCGACTTATCAAAGTCCTCTTGGAGTTCCACACTATGCTCCTTGCAGATTAAAATTCTTCCAAGTTTAGGGTCATCTGTAAGCTTATACATTTAGGAAAATCAAGTGTCCCAATACAGACTTCTGAACAACTCCACAGCAAACCATCCGCCAGCCTGAAAAATATTCATTGACTATTACTCTTGATTTTCTATCACTCAGCCAATTTTGCATCAACTTTGCCATAGTTCATTTTATACCACAACTTACAACTTTTCTCATAGTTCTGTGGTGAGGAACAATATCAAGTACCTCTGGAAATTGGAATATACCATGTCAGAAGCATTATTCACATCAACCCTTTCCTTCTTAAAAAAACTCCAGCATGTTAGCTAAACAATTTCCACTTTCAAAATCATGTTGATTGTGACCACTAATTCTATCTTGAAAAATTGCTTCCAAGCGTTCCCTCACTAGCAAATTAAACTAACTGGTCTGTGATTGCTTGAATCATATCTTCAAAGCTTATTTTAACAAGGCATATTGCTGGCAAATCTCCAATCTTCTGAACCTCCTGGGAGTCCAGGGAAGACAAAGATTATGGCTAGTGCTTCCACAATTTTTGCCTTCACTTTCTTCAAAATCCTTGGGTGCATCTCATCCTGTCCTTAAGTGCCCACAACCTATCCAACACTACTCTTCAATTAACTTTGCACTGTTCTACCAAGAGTTTCTTCGTCTTCTGTTACCATGGTCTGTGCAGCATCCTCGATTTAAGAACTTAGCCATGTCCCGACTCCATCTGTAAATTTCTTTTTTGGCCACTGTTCGGTCATACTCTTCATTTAACCACTTTTACCATTCAAATGCCTATGAAAGACGTTCAAATTTCCCTTTATCTTAGTTCCTAGTCTTTTCTCATGGTTCTGCTTTGCTTATTCAGCACCCTGCCGAAACTTTCGGCACTCTTGTTGGTTCTCATTTAGATTTTCTCCCTTGCACGAATCATAAGCACAGTTTTTCTTTCCAATGTTAATTTCTACCTCCATGGTCATCCACAGAGCTCTGGATTTGTCTCTCCCCTCACTTGCACACGAGAGAATATATGACCCCTCCCATTGTTCTGCTACTGATCTTTCCTCCAACCTCTAGTTGGAATCAATCCTGTGCAGCTCAGTTCTCACCCCATAGAAATCAGCTTCTGCTAATTGATTGTTCTCATTCTGGACTGTTGCATGCTATTCTGCAGCACCATCCTGAACGTGATGACACAAATGATTGGTGTTACTTAGATGATCCCCACTGACTCTTGATCCACTCGGCCCATCTCACTTCTACATGTTGGACTGGATTCGTTCTACTATAGAAAACACTCCCTAAAACAATCCAGGAGCACTTAATCCTTACTGTCTCTTAAATATAGACTAAGATTCTGGTAACGTGAGTAACTGAAATCCCCCATCATAACTGCACTATAAATGTTGGCAATTCTCTTAAATTCCTTGAAGAGTTGATCTTCTACATCCTTTTCATGAATTGGTAGTCTGTAGACTATATTGAGCAATGTAATTGCACCTTTTTTATTTGGCAGTCTAGCCAAATTAACGCAGTCCTTGAACCTTTGTGACATCCTCCTCCATTAGCACTGCAATTGTTTCCTTAACCAATACTGCTATCCATCCTTCCTTCCTTTGTTATCCTTCCTGAATAGCTTATAACCAGGAACATTTAATATTCAGTCTTACCTTTTTTGAAAAGTCTCCATCACATACTTTACATTCTGCACCTGTAACTCCTCAACCTTATTTATTATACCCGGTGTATTTACATATATGCACAGTAGTTCTGCTCTGGACTTTCTTTCTGTTACCCCTACTTTGACTTCACCTATTATTGTATTATTTTCTTTACTGGTGCCAGTTGTATCCTTAAATATTTTGTGAGCTCTGTTATTCACCTCTAACAGTCTTTGTTCCCATACGCTTGATAAGTTAATTTAAAGCCCTTCTAATGGCACGAACAAAATGCCCTGCAAGGTCCTCAGTCCCAGCTCAGTTTAGATGCAACCTGTTCAGTTTGAGCACATGCCATCTTCCACAGAGCCAAATCACTAGTATTGCATCTCCCTTTAGGTTATCCAGAATTTTCAGACATGCACTCCAGTATGCATTACAACTCCAAAGAATAATTGAAGTCATGTGCCAGCAGTAAATTACAATGACACCCTCAAGAACATACCATCTCAGAAAGGAGTTAGCTTCCAGTTTGGCCGTTAACCATCTGTTGTTTTATAAAATGCACATGAACATTTCTGCTGAAGAAAATTCTCAATTTAAATGAAATTATCTCAGGTTAATATTCAGCTGACCAAACCTTCAGTACCAGCAAAATAAAAAGGACACATTAAACAAAATTATTCACTCTTAGTATGTGAGTATTGCAAGTATGGTCAATATTCCATTGTAGATACCTAGTCGTCCTTGAGAAGTGAGCATTGGACCACCTTGTCGGACAATCCATATTATAGTTAACAGCCTGGAAACATATTCTGAAAAAAAAAGTCAATCTACATTCTCACACTGACTACCTTGTAAAGGATGTACCATTTTCTGGTTACTTAAATAAAGTAAGTATTTCCTACATACTGCACAATGAAATGATATATGAATTACATCTAGGAAACCATAAATAAAAGAAAAAAAAATGGTTTAGGTTTCAAAGACCACAACACTCTGTCATTCTTGGCACTACAGTGATGCACCTCCATCATCAATTTAATCAACAAACTAATTAAAGTTCTCCAAATTTTGTGACTGAAAATACTAAACTAAAAGTATCTATAAATAGGAAGAGGAAAGATCACAATTAAAATACAGAGTTGTTAAATAAACCAGTCCCATGTGCTGAATGTTAAGACAACACGCTAAGTAATTTGTCCACAGGGAACAGCTTTAGCAGTGGAAGCTCAGCAAACCTTGTGTGTTGACCTTCTAGCTGTACAAAAGATTCCTGTAATTTTCTAATGTCAGTTTGTTCAGAGTAAATACATTTTACTTGTAGTTGCAGACAAGAAATAAACCCAACATTATACTTATTTTTAGATGGTTTCAATTAGTATATACATAATCGTGTAAAATTAATTAGACTCATTTTTTTCTTAATGAAATCAGAATCAGAACCAAAGCACAGCTCACAATGAATGAGTAAAATCTGAGTACCACTGTGTTGACAAAGTACTTTTCAGGTTAATTGCACAAAACTGTCCACAATTCAGTAACAATTATATTAAAGTATTGATCTCACTAAAATAAGCTATAAAAGGTGGTTGTTGAGGGAGGTAGAAAATTCACAATGATGAAATTGGCAGTCCTCATGTGAATTATTATGAAGGCCAATAGTCAGACACAGGGTTGAATGTTCCAGCTGATGCCTAAGTAATAAATACATTCCCAACATCCATCAATATGCAGCCACTAATAGCACAGAAGTTCAAAAAAACTTTTAAAGTTGGCTGGATCTTACATATCAACCTCAAATCCCTTTTCCCATGCTATCTCTGTGTGATCCATGCAAATAAGAAATCGCGTTTGGCATGTTTTCCTTTATTAGTCATAGCATTAAGTCTAGGAGTTGGGGAGGTCATGTTGTGGCTGTACAGGACATTGGTTAGGCCACCACTGGATAGTTTGCGCAATTCTGGTGTCCATCCTATCAGAAGGATGTTGTGAAACTTGAAAGGGTTCAGAAAAGATTTATGAGGATGTTGCCAGGGTTGGAGGATCTGAGCTAAAGGGAGAGGGTGAACAGCCTGGGGCTGTTTTCCCTGGAGTGTCAGAGGCTGAGGGGTGACCTTATAGAGGTTTATAAAATCATGAAGGGCATGGACAATATTTATATGGCTAGTCCAGTTCAAAACCTGGTCAATGATAACTGCCAGCGTGCAGATAGCGGGGGAGTCGTTGATGGCAATGTCATGAAGTGTCAAGGAGTGGTGGCTAGATTCTCTCTTATTGGAGATGGTCATTGAGGTCCCTTTGAACATCAACACTTTCCAGTTACTCATCATTTAATAAATAGCTTGCACTGTCAATCCTCTTACCAAATTGGATAACGTTAGATCATCCACATTTTATTCTATTTGCTCTTACCCACTCAATCAGCCAATCCAAATCCTTTGGGATCCTCTTTGCATCTTCCTCATAAAACCTATTTTTGTGTCATCTGCAAATTTTGAAATATTACAGATTGTCCCCAAATTATTGATATAGATTGTCAACAGCTGGCATCCAAGCACTGATTGTCATGATACCAGTCAGTCACAGCTTGCAAGTCTATCTGAAGCCTTCCAGAATTGCAAATGCAACAAATCCACTGTTTCACCCTTAACCATTTTTCTTGTAATTTCCCTAAATGAAATCTGACAGGACTATCAAACATGATTTCCTCTTCACAAATCTTCATAAACCCCCCACTCCTTTGACTGAAAAAAAATCTTTAACTTCCTTTGTTAGCCACAGTTAAATTTGCTTTTCTTATTGGACTTTTGGACCTTAAAAGAACCGTAAATTCATTGCAAGCCAAGTATTAATTTGTAAATATTACTATTATTCATTTCCTGTCTGCCTTCATATCTTTTAAATGTATTTTCCCAACCAATTAGAGCCAATTTGCCCCTCACACTTACAATTTCTTCCTTTAAATTTACTATGCTAGCATTTAGCAAGTTTTGAGAAGAGCAAACCTACATCCAGATCCCAGTTTTTGACTGAACAATGTAGTTTACAAACTTAATGGAAAATACTGTATCATGGTCACTGTCCCCTAAATGTTCTTCCCACAACTATTATCAATTAGCCCTTTCTCAATTCACAATACTAAATCTAAAGTAGCCTATTGCTAGTTGGTTCCTCAAAAATTCAACTCTGGAAAAATATCTTGTCGACAGCTCAGGGAAATCATCCTCCATGTCACAGGTGTTCATTAGATTTACCCAATCTATATACAGATTGGAACCACCCATAACTTCTGCATCATCTTTGTTACATGCATCTCTAATTGCTTGGTCTACATTGCTCTACACTGCCACATACTGTTCCATGGCCTACAAACAACTCCTACCAATGTTTAAATGCTGCCCCTTACACACTTCATGTTAGCTCTGATAAAAAGCTTTCTCTTCAATGACGTTGCTTGACCCACTGTGATCTCCAGCAATTTTGTACAAATTCCAGCATCTGCTGTAATTTGCTCCTTCCAATGTTTGCTGTCTCTTGCTCTTCCTTAGCTCCATCCAAATGGAAGCATCGTTTTGTTTTTCTGACCAATTTGAGGAACGCCAAACCCTCCATTGCGGAAAGGTGGTTGAGTATTTTCAACTTTTAGAGATCCATAGAATCATACAGCATAGAAACAAGCCCTTCAGCTCACCATGTCTCGGCCATAGCAAACACTAAACTACACTAATTCCATTCACTCACACTTGGTTCATAGCCTATTATGCCCTGATGTTTTAAGTACTCATCCAAATACTTCTGAAATTTTGCAAGCATACTTGCCTCCACCACCCTCTTAGGCAGCATGTCTCATACATCTACCACCCTCTAGGTGAAAAAAACTCCTGAGAACTCCTCCAAACCACTTACTTCTCACCTTAAACTTATGCCCTTTCATCTGAGACACAACCATCATAGGGAAGAGATTTTCCGAACCTCTTCTGTGCCTCTCATGATTTTTTATACAACAAATCAGATTCCACCTCAGCCTCCTCTAATCCAAGGAGGACAAATGCAGCCTAACCAATCTCTGCATAAAACTGAGACTTTTCATCTCAGGCAGCATCCTGGTGAATTTCTTCTGCACCACTCTCTATGCAACCACATCCTTCTGATAGTTTTTCTTCAGGATTGTATCTTAGGAAGAATGGAGGAGGAATGATCAGAAAATGAGGCTTGAAGCAACACTCATCAGAAACATTGAGAAATATCTACATTGGGAGAACAATCAGTTCATGTGAACTTACATTTGAGACAGTCCTGTTATACAATTGAAACTAATGAAGTGGTCTTCATACCCATTTAATATTATGCTTCATCTTTCATGCTAGTTTATTTTGAAATGGTTTTTGGATTCTCTGCATTGCATGCCCAAATAACAACAATAGAACCTAAGATTCACAAACTGCAGTATTCTCATTGGTATCAAACATCCAGCACTGAACAATTTCAAATTGCAGTTTAAAATACAAAAGGAATATCTAGCTGATCATGGCATCATAACAATAAAGTTTGAATTGCTTTGTAGCCTCAGTAACTTGCTCACTGTCCCACCATCTATGCATCCAGATTACAAAGCATGAATAAAAAGGATAACGATAGCATATAGTTATCAGTCCCATAAACTAACAACTAGACTACCTCAGTGACGTCAGATCCCACGGGACTGGGTCCGGAGTGAAGATGATTCGAATGAAGTCCAGCTCTGCCAGGGTCCAGTATATAGTTTAAATGGTGAATAAATGTTACTAGTTTATACTAATACCAATGACCAGTCTAGCTCAGAAACAGATAACGATGTTCTTACAATAACATCGAAGAAACACACAACTAAACAATTCAAATATTCGGCTTGAGTTTGAGAGAGACTCAATAGAATCATACAGTGTGAAAGCAGGCCATTTGGCCCATCAAGTCCACACTGACCCTCCAGACAGCATCCCACCCAGACCCACACCCCTCTCCGATCCCTGTAATCCTGAACATAGCTAATCCACCTAACCTGCACATCCCTGATGATTATGGACAATTTGGTATGGTCAATCCACTTAACCTACACATTTTTGGACCTTTTATTTTCTTCAATTGCAAGTCACCCGAACTTTTTCACAGCAAAATGGAGTTCAACTTAAATCCAGTGCAAACTGAGCTCCCTGATCTGATGCACTTCAAATATTTCTAGAAAATTTTCATAGTTTTTTAAATATTGCTAGAAATAGCTCAAAACTGACCATGTCCTTAGATTTAATTCATTTTCAGGAGGAGTGCATGTTGGTTATGTTCAACTTATGAGAAAGTCATAGAATCATAGAGATGCACAGCATGGAAACAGACCCTTTGGTCCAACCTGTCCATGCCGACCAGGTATTCCAATCCAATTTAGTCCCATCTGCCAGCACCCAGCCCATATCTCTACAAACCCTTCCTATTCATATACCCAACCAAATGCCTCTTAAATGTTGCAATTGTACGAGCCTCCAACACTTCTTCTGGCAGCTCATTCCATACACGTACCACCCTCTGCATGAAAAAGTTGCCCCTTAGGTCTCTTTTATATTTTTCCCCTCTCACCCTAAACCTATGTCCTCTAGTTCTGGACTCCCCCACCTGAGGGAAAAGACTTTGTCTATTTATCCTACCCATGCCCCTCATGATTTTATAAACCTCTAGAAGGTCACCCCTCATCCTCTGTCGCTTCAGGGAAAACAGCCCCAGCCTATTCAACCTCTCCCAATAGCTCAAATCCTCCAACTCTGGCAACACCCTTCCATAAGTCCTTCCATAATGTTTTCAAGTTCTTGGTATTTCTAAAGTTACGGGTTTCACATTTCAAATAATGAATCAATCAATAGTTTCCTACCAAAGCACTGAACATTTCCCTTTAAGATTTATCTACATAAAATCAGACAATTCCTCATGGGCTACTCATACAGAATCATGACCAACTTATTTCAACAAGTCCCAATTGTCAGCTTTTAAAAGCTCTTTAGCTTTTAACAGAAAACTCGAATGACTGAAAATCCACCAGAGAACACTGGCAGCGGACAATGTGGTTACCCGAATAGAAGAAAGCACAATCTTCATTTGTGATTGTTTAATAATCGAACGTCATGTTATAAAACTCCATGAGAGCTGGTTGCACAAATGATATCCCATACTTATTCACAATCAAACTCACTTCATCTCCTTATGCATCACAGGCCCTTTTTTAAAAAAAGGGTGTAAAACAGCCATAACATTTGTGTTTGTGATTGATGATCAATAAGAATCGCACTTAACTTTGTGGTTCTGTTTCTAAAGATCCACAACAGACGTGCTCAGTTTTAAATTGCTAAGTAAACAGCTGCAATAAAAAGGTGGTAAAAGATTGTTATGCAGTAGTGTGCAAAAATACAAGTAAACTTAAATTAGATCAATTCAGCAGCAACATGTATCAAATTAAAATTATGCAGAAAAGATTAGTCTGCCCCTGCAAAAGAATAATACACAAAGTGATGAAACGGTCTGTACTTTGGCCCCTCAGTCTGGGTGGGGTGTTGAAAATGGCAGAGGGCTGCCATATGCATTTGTCCCTGGGCCTGACCAAGATGACCAGCCACAAACTCAGGTTACACACGTTAGTGATGGTGTTAGCTCTGGTTAACTGTCTGTCTTTCGTGGCTATGTGCACCCTGACTGGTTGCAGTGGACACCACGATGCTTGTAGCCTTACTTGTGAGCAGTGGGCACTAGAGGGATTGAAGCAAATTTCTGTCAAAAGGAAATAATGTATTTTTAAAACAAAAAGTTTAATCTTTGTTTAAGCTCATTTTTTATAGTTTGCACCTTGCACCTCACCATAAATAAGTGAGTACTTATAAATAAATAAGAATTTTTATTTAGAATAAACAAAGATTTAATGACTTTAGGAGGATCAGTGGCGCCCTGTTTGGTAAGCTAAAATAAACTCAGTCAAATGCTTTCACTGCACCCAGGTCATCAAAGCAACATTAATTCACAAACAAAATGCTGCTAATGCTGTGAAACACATCTCAGAATTGGCTCATTATAACGTCCAATGTAGTGAGTAGGAAAGAGGAGTAAGAAATGCATGAAATCATAATGCATAACATTAAACCATGATTATGAAACTATAAGAAATAACATATTGCAGTAGTAGACTTCTGATGGGAAGTGAATCATGACTTCAGATAAGCTTTAAGTTTATTAACTGAGGTTACCATTGATACAGAGATTAATAGGAAATGTCAGAGCAACCTCAAGTAGTTGTAAGTCTTTCTGCATCAATTTCTACAATTTTTCAAATAAAAGGTATAACACATTGGCTGGTATTATATTGCATTTTGTGTTTAAAGTAGGTGTAGCGAGGAAGAGGCATAAAATGAGGGCACACAACTGAAATAAGTGCAACTTGGACCAAGGATGTCAGACACCAACTTCAGTAGACCTGCAGTTCAATCCAACTGACAGTCTCAAAAATGACATAGGCTTATCATGGTTGTTTATAATAATAACTACAGTCCAAAATTATTCGTCTCACTGTAAAGAGTTTTGAAATGTTCAGGTGGCTGCAAAAAGTGTAATATTGATCTAAGTCTTTACTTTTAAAGTATCAATATATGATACAGCAGAAACTAGCTTTTGCATTGAATAAAGTGTTAAGATTGAAGCAACCAGACCAGAGCTTCCCAAAGTGGGGACTGGAACCCCTAATGGAGCAGAGAGCTGAAATCTTGTGGGTCCTGAGTTCAGAGGCAGTAATGGCAACCCTGGAGTTCCAACAGTTATATTGTATTCCCTCTTTAAAAAGTCCATTCCCTCACAGAAACACTTTCCCTGCACCCCAATCTCACTCCACTTTCTCTTGGTTCTCACAGTGGGATTTCAATTTCAAACTTTGACATGGGGTCACAGTGGGAAAAAGTTTAGCAAGTATTGAATAGGCTTTTGACCAATTAATAAATAAATTTAACTGGCAAAAATAAAATTTGACACAAATGTGAGACAGGTTAAATTTTTGTAATTTTATTTGATAACTGCCCTTTCACTCCTTTACATACAGTATACAGTATTCAGATTAGTCTCAGGTTTATAAATTTCAATCAATGCCCCTTGGTGGGGAGTGGGGGGGGAGGGAACTCATTGCTACGTTGCTAGAAAGAAACAAAAGTTAGTGTCACTTGCTACTTGGACCACACTGGTCTTTAGACAGTTACACATTAAATTAACTCAATACACAGAAATATTATACATCATAACTCATCATCCAAAAATTCCGGTTCAATGGAACTTCATTGTTGCTGGTTGCTCTTTGTTCTAGTGAACTGTACAGGCCTGTCCAGGAGTACATGGCCTTCTTTCCAGAGAAAATACCACTCTGTGTTTCTTGAAGTGATCTGGCTTCACAAAAGAGTACCTATTCTTATTCTGACCTATAGTAATGGGGTGCAACACAGATTTGTCAGACCTCTGAGTGTTCATTATTTTAGTTTATACGATATTTACATTGCCAAAACCATATAATATCCCAAATCAATGGCCAGAAGAAACTGGAGATTTAAAATGCATTAGATCAAACTGGTCACTAAAATCCAAAGCCAAGTTCCTCTCTCCCAATCACATTCTGATCCAATGCATTTTACTAAGAGGTCAGGATATACTGAACATCAACAGTAATAATATATCTTAACTTTCCATGAACAAAGTGATTATCCTAATAAAATGGGGCTTATTCCAGCTCAGAAAGTGAACTCTGTCAATCTCAGACTATTGTGTCAGTGAAACAGGAACATGTCTGGGTATAGGTGATATATTATTCTTGTAGTAAAATAAGAGACATTGCAATGAAAAAAAAATGATGCTGCAGTATTCAGCATTAAATGAATGAACTCCCTCACGGTGGCTGGATGGAACAATTTGTTTTGAAGTTAAGAAAGAAAACACAATGACCAGTTTACCCTCACTATAGCCCATTTCTCTACCAGTGCTGAGTCAGGATAGTTGTTCTATACCCTTCCAAAAAAACTCATTCAAATATGCTTGAAGAAACAGAAAGTAAAGCAACATTCCCACGGACACAGACTGAGATTGAAATCTGTGGCTATAAATAATAGCAGAGAACTGGCACAGAACAGTCCCTCTCCAATTGCAGACAAACCTTCTCCCTTTAGTTTTAACTGCACTTCCATGAAAACTATAATAGACCCATCTGAATATTGTGATGGAAAACCAGCTACTGTACATAGCAAGGACATCTGCTTTTAATTAAGTCTAAGCTGCTGTTCGTCCCATGTACGATTTATTCCAATTATTAAGTGAGTCAGGTTTTTGGATTTTATAATATTGGTAGTCAAGTATATTTTTTCAGAAGCTGCCGGACTTCAAAAAAAAGTGATGTCATTCTCACGCTTGGTCACCCCAAGATAAATTAAAAGGACAGAAATATATTGTAAGGCAATAATCACACAACAAAGAAGTTTTGTTTTAGTGCAATGGCACATTACTAATAGCCACCTTACAGAATAAAAAAGTAAAATGGCTACAAGCTGGATTTCATAGAAATAGAATCATAGAATCCCGACAATGTGGAAACAGGCCATTAGGCCCAACAAGTCCACACCGACCATCCGAAGAGTATCCCACCCAGACCCATTCTCCTATTACTCGACACTTACCCCTGACCAATGCACCTAGCCGAGACATCCGTGAATACTACGGGCAATTTAACATGGCCAACTCATCTAACCTGAACATCCTTGGACTGATAAAGCATTTCTGATAAAGCAAAAGCAAAATAAGACTTTCTTTCATTTGGTTTCTCCACTCATAGCTTTGCCTTCCAACTATCAGGTCCTTTATATGGCCTGCCCTCCTTGCTAGTCTTTTAAACAAAAAACAGGGATATTACAGGGGGTCAGCCTATGACTGAAGTACAGCAGGACTAATGGCAGCAATGGCAGCCAAAAGATGCATTTTACAAAGTCTATTCCCAGAATATATTTCAGAGATACTACAACTAGGCAATGGGACTTTTAATTTTCAGTATACAGGAGTGGTTCTTAACCTAGGTGACGGGACACCTAGAGTAAAAGACAAAGTTGTACATGCTGACTTCATTGAGGTTGGAGTGCAGATGAAAAATCTACTTCTGACAGCCCATATAGGTATTGAAACCTGATCACAGCTACATACAGTGACATCACTGTTCACGACAAAGATCTAGATAAATGGGCAATTTTCCCTTCAATCACATGGAAATGACAGTGATTGCTTTCGCACTCAACATTCGCACATAAACACACTCCATTCACCACACAGCTCGGGACAAGTCATCCTGCTTTTAAAATCAGAAGTTTTTGCTGATGTTCTGTTGGTTTCAGCATAGTTTTTAAAGAAGTAAACAAAGTCTATTCTGTGAGTCAATTTATTTACTGCAAAAGTACACTGTTTGGCTACAAATCCGACTGTACAGCCACCCAGTCTGTACTCATTGGTAGGCTCTGTGGATGTAAAGACATATCCATACATTGAGTATTTAATGTAAGAGGGGGAGGACCCAATTGTCATAGTCCATGGAAGAGCCAACACAAGTCAAACAAGACATGATATGGGGAAGTGAGGTTAATTGTTTTGAGATAAAAAATAGAAAAACTGATTTTTTTTAAATTAAGGCATGAAACATGTAAAGGTTTATATTCATGAAAATGTAGGTGTACCAGAAAACAGAAAGTTGACTCTGGACACAAGAAGCAATTAGGAAACCAAATAGTATGCTGATGTTTACTGAAAGGCAATTGGAATACAAGAATTAGGATATCTTACAACAACTATGTGGGGCTTTGGTGAAGTCATACCTCAAGTAATGCAGACACAAACTGGTCACTGTATTCATGGGTGATGCACCTGCTTCGGAAGCAATACAATTCACCAGATTAATTTGTGGAATGGGAGCACTGCCCTGTTTAAAAAGTATTGGTAAATTCAGTCTACACTCTTTGGAGCTTAGGAAAAAGAACTGGATTTCATTGCAACTCAAACAACTCTGAAGGGAATAGAGAAGATGCCATTTGACTATTTCTATTGGAGGAAGAATCAACAACATGGTGACAACTTGAGATAAGCGAATATTTTGTGACCAAGGTAGGAAACTGATAGAGAATTAAGGGAGACGGGATCAAGCACAAAACT